>NC_084528.1:6102359-6232359 GCF_024500275.1 Phycodurus eques | reverse complement strand
TCCAAATGTTTCCAAGCAGTTTGGGTAGAAGCTAGTTATTAGCTATTTTTGTTGTAGACTTTAAATGTGGGTTTTATATTTGACACAAATAAGTGTGGTCAGGGAAATCCCATTGGAAAGCTGCTTTGGATGAGCTGTACCTAACACCATCAAGTTTACCTCCTAGTCAAAGTAAATAAGTGCCTTGAAAAAGTATTGGCCCCTTTCTCATATTCTTATTTTTGCAACGTTTCCCGTTTTGCATCGTTTTTCATTTGAGGCTACTTTTTCACGGCACTGTAGCTGAAGTAATTGTGGTGGTCTTAAAACAATTGTGAGCTGTCCCATCCATCTCCCAAGTGCTCTCTGGAATCTGGGAAGTTCATACTGATTGGTGATGTGCAATGCACTGACTGGTCATTGTTGTTGTAGATCACAACCAAAGAGGAGGTTCACTCCAAGCATGACACTTCCATCAAAACTGAACTGGAGCCCGAAACATTCAAACCAAACCTGAAAGAGCCAAGTGATCTCCTGGAGGCCGATCAGATTGAGAAGGTATTGTACCTGCTGCGTCTTCACATACACAAACATCAGTTTTTAACTGTGAGCAAACCAGAACACAGTGGAACTTCCAACTAATGTACTTTTTTTTCGGAGAAAGCTAGTTTACTTCAGATATAAAACACTTTCACATAGAAAATAATGGAAATGGGAAATTATCTGTTCAAGTCTCAATCTGATGTCATTGTGAGACCATTATTAACTATCAAGGCATTTTTAGCATTGACTGACACAGAAGTAAAAAATTAAACCTTGACTTTACTGGTGAATAACAGGGATAATTTGAAGCCGATTTGGGTTTCCAGCTTACCTAGATAGACGAGTGGTTCATAGGAATTATACCCACAAATCATTATTTTGTGTCATACCTATATCGTGGCCAGAAATTTGTATATTGTAGCCACAGTTTAGTATTTTTTGGTCACATCTGACAGTGTACTGTCACTCTATAACACAATGTAGTCATGCACATTAAACCTTCTCACCTCCCTTGCGTGTGAGCACCGTACCTCAGGAAATAAACAATTACACATCTGCCCTCTGTCCTACTGCTTTGTGTTCAGTCGATGCTTGTGCCGGATTATTGTCAACAGTGTGGATGTAACGTGATGATTTCCCTGCCCAAGCGCAGAAAGAGAGAAGACATTTTAACACCACCACTGCCGAAGTGACAATTCCCTCCGACATGACAGTTGACAGACAGCTAAAAATGTGTGAATGCTGAGACATGCTTTACCAAAGCTAAAAAAAAAATAAAAATTAATGACTGTAATCTTTAATTAATCACAGCTCGAGCAATCACCAGATGCAAACATAACATGTCTCCATGGAGCTGTGAGCAGCATAGGTTTGACATGAGCAATGTGACCGAATGCTTTGTACATGCTAATTTGGTCACTAAATAAGAGTGAGGATGGCTGACTTTTCTGAACACTTGCAGAATGGTTAAACGTTAAACTATACTTTATTGGAGCAGAAAATCCACATCACTAGGAGAAACCTGGTACCTAAGAAATAGCCAGTATATATCTGGGTCACCAACCCTGAGTGTTGCTCCATGTGTTTGTAGACCCTGCAGGCATTTTGCTTTTTTTTTCCACACACTCACACACCTCCAAATGAGTCCCAGTTGGCACATTGACCGATGGATTGCCAATATGTGACTTCCTATAACCACCCTGAGGACATGACTCAGGCAGTGCAGAGGCGAGCCTCATCTGCTCGTGGCATCATTTTCAGGCCGCTCATTACAGCGCCACAAGCAGAATGTGCTGAACCGACAAGAAGAGGCCACAGACTGATGAACTATTAGAGAGTGAACACAATGTTAGGAGGCTGTTGTACCGTACAGTACAAGTGCCGCAGTATTCTGTAAAAAGTAAATATTTAGCGTTTACCCAATCTTTAAAAGAGTTGGTCGTTCCATGCATTGTCAGCCAGCCTTTTCTCACCAAGTAACAAAGTTCTTGTTAAGCCTAAGTGTCGGCAGCGGGCGCACTCATGTGGTGCACCACTTCCCTTTCTCCGGGCACATCTCTAGCTGTTTGCAGCCATGTTACTCTTCTCTAAATGGCAGATGGTGTTAAAAGGTCGCTGCAGATTTAATTGAGCATTGGTCGTTGCAGCCTTTTTTAGTGTTTCATTCCCTTTTCTGTCTCCCCTTTTCTATTACGTAGCTTGCAAGGAATCTTCCACCACGGACCATCGGTTACCCCTGGACGTTAGCCTTTGGCACATCGAAACATGGCATGAGCATCAAGACTCTGTACAGAGCCATGCAAGGACAAGACACCCCAGTGCTCATGGTCATTAAGGACAGTGACGGACAGGTACATGTTGAAATTAACAGTTTTACTACACTGCTGCATTATTGGACCTATAATTGGAAGTCTTGTCTTAATTTTTTTATTTTTTTTTCTCGAAGGTTTTTGGTGCCCTAGCATCAGAGCCCTTTAAAGTCAGCGATGGCTTTTATGGCACAGGAGAGACCTTCCTCTTCACCTTCAATCCAGAGTTTGAGGTACACGCTGTCCTTTAATTACAAGCTTTCTAATGTGCAAACTGGCTATATCGACTTGGCCAAAGCCCGAGCTGTAAGAAGCAGCACCGTGCTACTCCATGTTGAAGCATTTGTTAACACCCATGGTGCCCTGTACACCTACCTGCCAGGCTATCACCTAATGACTCAAAACTTAAACAAGCTGGCAACCAACAATTTAACAGAGCTTGATTGTGCTTTTTATTTTCCTCAAGGTCCTCAGGAAAAAAATATGGCTCTCAAGCTGGGGTTTACAAAATTGGGGCGGCCCAAGCTCTTAATTTTCTCTGACCCACACTTGTTCCAAACCCTGATCTGAAGAGACATGAAAATTGTCAGAAAGACTTTACATACATTTAGTGGTAAAGGTGATCATTTACACACACGGCACATTACAATGCAAGTGATATTTCCATTTCTCGAGGTTGTTTTGTTTTGTTTTTAATTGTTAACCGTGATTAACTTAATTTTTACAATGATTTAACGGTTAAGATTGTTCAAATGTTACTTAAAACATGCATAAAACAACATTTTAAATGGCAACAATGCAACCTAGAAGTGATTTGTTTTTTCGTATTAATAACTAGAGCTGCGAGCAGCTATTAAGGGCCCTCGCACCCCTGGCCACATTGGGGTACTGGCACATTGAAGATCCATTGAATAGAAACACTCACCACACTTTTCAGAGTAATATTTGCGTAAAACCGTACATCGTTTTCATTCCACTTCACAATTATATGCAGCACAAAACAACAGCGGGGCAAACAGCATGTCGCCAACGCAGCTGCGTTTGACGATATGAAAAGCATTTAATATATTTTCATCTTTAATATGTTTAGATGAGACACCCAGAATTTGAAGTCAATCGGATAAAATCTGGAGGAGGAGCTTGTTTTTCTGCATGTTTACACCCACAAAAACAGCAGGACACAAAATAAACAACTAAAGTGAGGAAGTGAGGCGCTGTACATATAGCACCAGCAGCAAGAACTTGTGTGTGCCAAATTTACCAGTAGGTTGCACTACGACTATGAGTAAATAATTGTAGATGTCTTGGACTATTATCTAATGTGTGACTTCTTGAAAAGGAGTAGTTTGTTAAAATATGACTACTATAATAGGTGAAAAATAGGTCAGAATTTCCAGAACTTCCTGTTGGGTTAAGGGTATGGCTCCAAGAGACTTTTTTTGTTGGTCTTGGACTGTTCCATATGCTTCCTAATTTTGGAGACATTTGTGGAACGAACGGCCGGCCAGGTCTGCTTTTTTGAATATATATTCGGGGTGCTGCTGAGCCATTTTTAAGAAAATGCACAAAAGACCTGTAAAATATTGAAATGTTTGCCAGGCTTGATGTTTGTACAAAGTTTCGGGAGTTTCCATGAATGTTCATATGCTCAAAAAAACATTGGTTTCTGGCTGAACAGTGCGGCGAACAGCATGTTGCAACAGCATTATAAAAAATGTAAAGCTTTTGATCAATTTCATCTTCAACATTTTTAGATGAGACACCCAAAGTTTGATGGCTGTAAAAGGTGAAAAATGGGGGAAATTAGTAAATTCAAAATTGCAGACTTGCTGTTGGGTTTTGGGTCAATTTTGGTCGACTTAGGTGAAAAGTACAGCCGGGTCTGCTGCTTTGAAAATTTAAAGGGAGCACTGCTGAGCCTTTTTTTTTTTTTTTTTTAATTCTTATTATTTTTTAAACTAGCACCAAAAAGCTGTAAAATATTGAAATATTTGCCAGGCTTGATGTCTGCAAAGTTTCATGAGTGCATGCATGTTTAGACCCTTAAAACAATGTTGGTTTCTGGGCGAACAGCCTGTCGCCACTGCAACAGCGATATATGAAATTGAACGCGGCTGGTAATTTTTTATCTTTGACATCTTTAGATGAGACACCCAAAGTTTCAAGTCAATCGGATAAGACTGCTGTAAAAGGTGAAAAATACAGAAAAATTTGAAAATAAAAAATGGCGCACTTCCTGTTGAGGTTAGGGTTTCAAAACTGCACACAAAAACTGGAAAATATAGAAATATTCGCCAGGCTTCATGCGTGTACAAAGGTGCATGCGTTTTCTTGCATGTTTAGACCCTCAACACAGCATTGGTTACTTGCCGAACAGTGCGGCCAACAGCATGTCGCCACGGCAACAGCGTGGCACTGAATGAAAAGCTTTTAATAATTTTCATCTGCAACAGCTTTAGATGACACCCAAAGTTTGAAGTTGATAGGATTACGTCTGTAGGAGGAGTTCATTAAAATATGACTTCTATAAGGGGTGAAAATTAAAAGTAAATTAAAAAATGGCAGACTTCCTGTTGGGTTTAGGGTCTTGGGCTGTTAAATATGCCTCCCAATTTTTCTAGACTTAAGTGAAACGTTCGGTTGGCGCTATTTGTACGATTCATTTTTATTTCCCCATACATCCCTTTAAGTGGGGACTGTGAAATTTTGAAAAGATATGACCATCTGGAGTGAAGTTACAACACGTTTTGATGTCACGGCGAATCATCAGAATTTGTCACGCCCTCTTCCTAAACGTCACAACGTCTTGAGGGTTAATTGACCACTTTTCGAATGGATCTGCTCAATGTGCTCTGCGCAGTAAATTGAAATTTAAAGGAAGATAATTGTTGTCGCCATTATGTAGCACTATATGTAAAACAAAATATTGTCATTCAGATGTCTTCAGGGCATGACTAGTAAGAAACATGTCGTTTGGCATTTTTTGGCGCATGTACAGGAGAGTTAATGAAGCGTTTTGTGGTGAAGGAAATTTGATATGCAAAATTTGATGCCCCGCCCCCATCATATTGTATGGCTAAATGAAAAGCTTTTAACTTTTAATGTCCCAGGTCTGGAGATGCTACACACCAAGCTTGAAGCCAGTCGGATAAAAGCTGTATGTAGGACAAGTTCGTGAAAGTATGACCCCTGTGAATTTTGAAAAATGGTCAAAAAAGGGCCAACATTTTATTTTCCAAAAAATTATAGCTCACTTCTTGTTCATTTGAGGATTTGATTTCTCTGACTTTTTTGTACATCCCTGGGAGATACACGTGCCGACCAATTTTGGGGGAGATGAGTTGATGGTATTAGTGATGAGGGGGACCAAGGACATGAGGCAAGATTTTCTTTTTAACATAACATTTATAATTGTGAAAACGTTGACAAACTACATGCAGCGCCGTATTGGTGGAGGTCAGTATTCTACTAAGGGCAATTCTTTTTAGATAATACTGAAATTGTGGCGCATTATGAAGCGTAAAATACGACAAGCCGGAGACCCCGGACTGTTGGAACAGCTGAAGCTGTACAACAAGCAAAGCTTCAACAATAAGTGTCCTCAGTTCCCAAACGTTTGTTGAATGTTGTTAAAAGAAAAGATGATGTAACACAGTGGTAAACATGACCGTGTCCCAGCTTTTTTGGAACGTGTTGCAGCCATAAAATTCTAAAAAATGTAATGATTATTTGCTAAAAACAATCAAGTTCATCAGTTTGAACAGTAAATATCTTGTCTTGGTGGTGTATTCAATTAAGTTGAACATGATTTGCAAATCATTGTATTCTGTTTTTATTTGTTTAACACAACGTCCCAACTTTGGGGTTGTATAACTTCAGTAGGGTGTGAGTTTGTTCAATTTTATTGTCTGTATGATCTGATGTTTATTCAGGTGGCGCATACAGTATGTTGTTCTTGGGTTAATGAGTCTTTCAAAGATCTTATTCAACAATGTCAACAAGGATATGTCGTGCAATAGCATCTGATATACGCACTGTTGTGTCTACAACAGGTGTACAAATGGACAGGCGACAACATGTTCTTCATCAAGGGAGATATGGACTCCTTAGCTTTCGGTGGCGGAAGGTGAGGTCACGCTGGGGAGTTTGGAGCAGTGGGAAACATTTGCAGCAGCACCCAACTTAATTTTCTTCTCTTCTAGCGGTGAGTTCGGTCTATGGCTGGATGGAGACCTTTACCATGGCAGGAGTCACTCGTGCAAAACATTCGGGAACCCTATGCTGTCTAAAAAGGAGGATTTCTATGTGCAGGACATAGAGATCTGGGCTTTCGAGTAACTGCGCACGTACACCACAGGGGAAACAGACAAGTCCTGCATTAAGGCAGAGAGAGGAGTGGTCCTCCTTAGAACAAAGGCAATGTCCCAACCCCCGAACGGCACATCACCGGGGCTCCCCAGGCCGGAAGCCAGCTATCGGGTGCTTGTTGTGCGTTACTACCGAAGTTACTCTGGAGCTTTTTTTTTTTTTGTGAAAAACTACCTTCGTGTGTATCTTGTTACGGCCTCGTGCAAGCGTAGGGGGGAGAGTCGAGCGGCGGGATCTCAGTTTCGAGTCAGTGTAAAAGGGATCACGAGGGGGACTGTGCTGCCCTATTTGGTCCAGACAGGTCTCCCCAACACCCACTCACCTTTGTCCATTCAGTAGGACGTTACTCACTGTGCATCGGGGAGGAAGAAAGAAGAGAAACACATTCCTAACCATGATGGCATCGTGTCCAAAGTGAGACTAGTGGTAAAACAGGAAGTGGTACAGTCATACTGAGGGGAGAGATTTGGCTTGTTGATTTTGTTCCATTTTGTTTTCCTCCCACAGTCCAATTCCCGGTCCTCCTCTCGAGACTAAACTAATAGAGTATATTGCGTGTGGTCGTCCTCCTGCCGTTCACTGTCCTAGCACATCATCTGAAAGCACATAGCTATAACCAGATCAGCCATCGTCGTAATATTCTGTTCAGTGGGTGTACGTGTGAGTCCAGCTAACACCGGCTGTACTGTTAGTAGACAGTAACGTGTTGCAATAGATTTTGTGGAATATGCAAATAACTGTCCTGTGACCTCAAATAGCCCCGCCAGGGCCCGCGGCACTTTGGCCGCCACCTAGCGGCGCTTTCAAGAGAGGAACGTTGTAAAGCTTTTACGTCTTCTTGATAAACTATTGCTTTTCTGGGTATCAGTTGAAAAGCCCGAGACATGGTAAACCGTTTTACATGCATATATGACAATTATATATCAGTATGTATGATTATATGGAGGTGTATATAATCATATATATTTTGCTGTTAAGTGTGACAGTGATCTATTTGTGCTGACATTTCAGCTGTTACAATATAATGTATATTACCCTGTAAATGATGCTCTATAAATATATATGACGAAGTGTGGATTGGTGGGTTTGCTTCTAGCACTTTAATCTGGTGTAAAAGCATCAAGGCCAGGTTCTTAGATTCTATTAGCTGTAGCTGTACAGTACTTTTTTGTTTAGATCCATAAGATGGTAACTGTTAGCAGAAAGCTTGCGGCTAGCGATATCAACAAGGTTATGCTGCCCTAACACTCCGTGTCTAAAACGAGGCTCACACTGAGATCGGAAGCGGGGTGGAGTGTGGTTCAGTGCAGTGGCGAGGGAACAATTTCTCTGCTCGTGGCCTGCCAGGTGAGTCTCAGACAGGTAGGTATGCTGGCAAACGGACCTGGGGCGCTACCCAAACCTCACCCAACACCACCCCTTTCTGGTCTTCCACACCAGTATTTGTGTCCTTGTGGACAGTCACAAAGAATAATATGAATAATTCTTCCAATTATTCCACCAGAATACCATGTATCAGTGATGTATAAATTAATAAAGATAATTTAATGGTTATAACCAGGGTTATGTCTGCATTCGTCATTCATTCATTGCATGTTTAGCACTTTTTTAATATCTTTTCTGAAATTTAGCCATTGGGCTACTTGATAGATGTTGAAAATAGTTGGTAGACTACTAAAACACTCGTGGCAATGGTCCGCCCCACCTCTTAACTCACGATAGGCTCCTACTTTCATACGATGCTAAACAAGATTAGTGGTTTAGAAAATGGGTCGAGGACTTAGAATTAGTATTCATTAACTATATGCAGTGTTCGGGTGTAACTAATTGCATGTATCGTCGAGTGGGCCGAAATACCCGCTGAGGGGTGCAGAAGTCTCATTGAAAGTTACAAAAGTTTTTCTCATAATAGTTATGGACTTCTAACGTTTTGGAAAAGAGCTCAAATGGTTGGTTTGTCAGTTAAATGGTTCATCCAAAGTAAAGACTTTCAATGCTGTCAAGTCCAAATTTCCAATATGAAGCAGTAGTGACTACAGTAAAAGGGCCCTGCACCAAAAGACATGTTGACTGCTAGACATTAAAACATTACTAAAATAGTGGTTGTAACATAAAAAAAAAAAAAAAAACTGTCACAAAATTCAAATACCAGAAAAGTGTTTAATTTTAGGGGGTGGGGGCAAGTTTTTTTGTCCATTGCCTGGTTCATGACTTGAAATTGGAGGCACAACAACAGCAGGTTTCTCCACGTCAATATAAGTACTGTAGTTGTTAAGGCAAAGTCATTAGGTGCAATATTCACTAAGTGTTTGCTGATGCTGAAGACGTGAAAAAAAACAACATATCTTTGCAAAGTCTTGCTCGATGTTGACGTTTGGTCTTGGTCCCTGTGCACCCACGGTTCAGTACACCAGGTACTTGAGCTCAGAGTAGATGAGGGGAAACATGACCGTGCAGGCCCGGAAGACGATTGCTCCGCTTTTAAATAAAGCTCTGTGTTTGGTGCGCCAAGACTCGGACTTGAAGTTGAAGTAGATGGCGTACAAGGCCACAGCAAAGAAGTGTCCAATGAGGATCATTGGTTTGGGTGACAAACTGGGGGGAGGGAAACATTTGTAGTTCATTGACAAGTATGTAATAAGTGTAATACTACTAGGGCAAGTAAACTCATTGTTGTGTACAGATGGTGTAATATTATTATACACTGAGAGGAGTCCAATTGGTCCATCGATGCACTCTCCTCCAAGTCTGA
Organism: Phycodurus eques; assembly: GCF_024500275.1. Classification (NCBI taxonomy): domain Eukaryota; kingdom Metazoa; phylum Chordata; class Actinopteri; order Syngnathiformes; family Syngnathidae; genus Phycodurus; species Phycodurus eques. Next base: position 6,222,909 of record NC_084528.1, on the reverse strand, counting down.
AGTAGTGAAAGCAGGCTTTCCTCAGCTCATGCAGTGACTCTTAAGTCAAAACACACCAAAATGACAAATTTGACCTCCATATACACTGTCATATATGTCAAACTCAAGCCCGGGGGCCAAATTTGGCCCGCACGACCATATCAAACTAATATTACAAATCCCAGAATGCTTTGCTAGTATGATGGCCCATCAGTCTTGACCGGCGAGCGTCCCTTCCCTTTCTGTTGTTGTCGTTAGCAACTACGCTACCAGCCTCCTCGAGCAAATTTACACTTCGCCTTTCCAAAAATAGAAAAGAAAGAGAGATGGAAAACGGTTAACTTGCAAGACAGGTGGGAGGCAGATAGTCTGTTCACTAAAGTAAAAGACAGACCTGTTTGCAATGTGGCTGGAACAAAGAATAGAACATAATTGAATTGTTTTTGGTTTTTTTAAATGTTTTCTGTTGTTCCTAGGCAGGGACTGTTAATAGTTTGGATTTTTATATCAGGACATTCTTAGTTTTTTGGGGGTTGGCCTTTGAAAAACGATTTCCATCAAAATGAAAGGTAGTTGGAGCTAAATAAATAGAAGATGGAGAGACAGACAATTCCATGTTATCTATTATACAAATGCCACGGGTGTCTTCTATCGCAAATTTGATTTCTCATGTTTATTCCAGATTCAGTGTTAAAGCAAAATTTAAGTTTGCTGTCATATGATAAACCTTAACGCTACATTTCTGCAGACACGGGAACCATGCACGTCGCAGTGATCTTTCATCAAATATCGAGTTTGGGCCGCGACGACGTCCCAATTTTGAATTTTGGCCCACCGGGAATTTGAGTTTGACACCCCTGCAAGTATGTGCAAGCTAATAATAGTTGTGGGATAGAGATGCTCACCGTCTGTGGCTGCAAACAGCTCGTACAGGGCCTGGGCCAACACGTTCACCACAAAAGAATGTGATGACTTGCGCTCCCAGTGAAATCTTTTCTTTGCCTGTTAGGTGGAAAAGGGCCAATTTAACATAGAAAAGAGGAACAGAACACTGAATGTAGAATGTCGTTGAGGTTATGATCGCAGAGGGTCTCGCTGTTAATTGTTGGAACCTTTTTAAGGTGCGAATGTGAATTGCTGTTGGTCTATATGTACGCATTACATCATGCGACTTGCGGTCGAATAGAAAATGCCGACTGGCAATTATAGGGCTGCGCGGTGTCGGCTTTCACCCGCAGCAGGGCTGTGTCGTCGCACAGGTCGGGAATGTCGCGCAGCAGGCTCCTCCAGATGCGGACATCGTTGAGAGCGACGCTCATCCCTCCTCCAGTCAGAGGGTGCCTCATGTTGTAAGCGTCACCCAGGAGCAACACGCCTGCACACCACAAAAATAAAAAATCAATCAATCAAGCTCCTCCTCCTTCATCCTTTAGCACATAGAATCTTTTCGAGAGGGGACATAAAAATAACTTCGATAACTACCTGAAGGAAACAATGCCACAAAGCACAATACTGCCATCATAAATACCAGAACAGATACAGATGAGATGTGCTAAAAAATACAAAACCAGGCCGGTATATCCGCGACCTACTTCCGCATTCGGCAAAGCAGGACTTAAGCACTACCCCCCCCCCCCCCCCAGCTCGGGTGAAGGACTAAGGTGTTGAACAAAAGATGAAACATATTCAATGTCTAGGCTTCATTTGTGTTTACATATACATGTACCAACCCGGCCCCTATCCCCCGCAAATAACCAAAATCTGTGAATAATTGACACTAATTATAATTGGATTGATTTATAGATATTATTTATAACTGTTAGCACCGTGAAACCATATATAAGTTTCTTCGCTTCATCATAGTAGTATATATACACAAAACAAATTGATGAATAACTAGTTCAATATGCTGTTTGACCAACTGTTGTTCTCTCCAAGCAACAAGCGGAAACGGACAGCGCCATGTGAGTCGGCACCTGACTTGTTGACGGGAGAGGGAGGGAGGAAGCTGGCGGGCATGGACCTGACACGATCGTTCTGCAGCGCCTCCATGAAAGGTTCCTTTAAATGCGCTGAGGAGACAAGAGAGGGGGGAACAACATCACTTACACGTGTTTATGGACGATTGACTCTGTCAGCTTTACATCAAATACGATAAGGACACAAACTTTTTGGATTTTTTTGCCCACAAGTTGTAGGGAGTTCATACAGACACCGCTAAGCCGTATCATTTCAATTGTTTTAGCTGAATTTGTTTCCATTTGTAGTTGGCGTTTACATCTAAATTCAACCCTCAATGAGGTCATGATTTGGGGTTCTCAACAAATGTAATCAATAAGGATTTTCAACAAGACCCAGGATTTCATTCATTGAGATGTCTTATTTTCCCACTCTTCTTCTATCCGCCAATAGCACATTGTTATTGCAATTTGTTTGCTAGCTGGACTATGAAACTTCTTCCCAATCAATTGGCAACATTCTTTTGGAAAAGGGAGACAAATGTTGGCGTGGATTTTCATTTCAGCTTTTGTCAAGTTGCATTTCCATTAAAAAAAAAAATGTGTGCACCGCCTTTACCTGGCAGCTGAGGGTATATTTTCTCCGCCAAATACTGCGGAAGGTCACGTGGCATCTCCCCTCTTATGTCCACAAGCACTCTGGTGTGGCTGGAGGAGATCTGATAGATGAGCACGGGGCTCGGGTTGGCCAGCACCAATTCGGCATGGTTAGCTTTAAACTGGGGGCAGTCCTAGGGAGATAAAAGTCTGATACGGATCGGACAGCGAAAACCAACAGATCACGTGCACCCCATCAAATGCAAAGTCGGATGTCAGTGAAATGCACCGATCCTCAAACAACACATGAACAAAAGCCTGCTGCAAATCTAAACGACAGAGAATTGCTTAGCATTAAATATGGTCGACATGTGCTACATTAGAGGCTTGTCAATTATTAAATAAGGAACAAAACTGTTGCCGGTGGAGGAATGGAGAGTATACTCTCATTTAAATCAATGGGGGAAAAGAGTCAGCCCAGGCCAACTAAACAGTACGAACAGTAAATATTGATAATGAAATGTACGTGGAAATAGAATTTTGGGAGTGGGCGGGATGTCGGCATTAAATAGGAACTGGCCACTGAAATTGGACCTCGAGTGTAAATCCAGCCGAAAGGTCAAAGAGAGAACAACACCAAGCAGTATGGGTGCGTGCACGTGTGTGCTGGGGGTTCGGGTAACAATGAGAGAACGGCACCTTCATGAGGCATCCAACAAAGTGAGAAGAAACGTGCGCTTTCCCGGAGACCAGACCCTTCCTGAATTTGGAGAAACAGCCGTCAGCCACCACTGTCAAGGCAGCGTGCACTTCCTGTAGGACGTATTCTCATCAGACACTCCCCCCCCCAAAAAAAAATATACATACACGGACGCTAATCATAATTTGCTCTTGTCACCTTCACGTCCCCGGTGTGTTTGTCCTTGTATTGAATTCCGGTTACACAGCCATCCTCCTCCTCCAAGCTGGTGACGTTGCCTTCTATAAATGTGGCACTAGGGGACGCAAACAGAAACAGGATTGTGTGCACAGGAATAGCAACAGGCGGATGAATTGACTCAGTGATGATTATTAGTTTGTTTGGAGGCACTGTGGCACTAGTACACTTTTTGTAAGACAATTCAGCACACTAGCAGAACGACTGTGTCTTACTGGTAACAATTCGTACTGTATGCATGTAAAAGCCATTAGCAGCGTATGATCCATGCACTACTGGTGCTTTGTTTGTCCACACTAGTGAGGCAATTCAGCACACTTGCAGAATGACGAGGACGCACTAGTAGAACTACTACAACGAATGACATTCTAAAATTCGACATACATAAATATATACACCCCCCCCCAAAAAAAAACAACAAATGTATGGTGTACATTTGCATTTTCATGAGGAGTTTTCTCTCAATACTTACTTGGGCTCCGCTTGGGCAGCCCTGCGCAGACCCATGATGAATCGGCCATGATGGAAAGCACGTCCGCATTGGACGTTCTCCTCGGCCTGAGGGTAGGGGATCTCCACCTCCGAGCTGCTCTCCATGTCATGGATCACGTAACCGTTCACCAGATGGGCGTCGAGACCCTCCACCGAGCCTGGCGGGGGGGGCGACGTGTGAAGGTTTCTTTGGGTTCGGGTGAATACCGCGTTACGATATGAGCGATGGTAACCGCTTGATTGGTTGCTCTGATGAAAGCGGCAATGCTGTATGGAGTAAAATGACTCATTCAAAGTCACCATCGTGACATGTTGTTCATTTCCTTCTTGCCGCAACTTCGGCATAAAGTGTGTCGTGTGTGATTTGATACTTTTTCTTTGACATTTCCTTCAGGAATCTGTGAGCCGAAGAGCCACGATGAGGCAGCCATTTTTGCCTTCGCACAATAACGGATGTGAATAAATATGTATAAATTTGGGAACCTGTCCTAACTATTGCATGTCTTTCGCGTTATTACGATCGTATAAAGACGAGCGTGTAATGGGTTTAATGATTAGTTGGCACCTTGTATCAACAATGTTTGAAGGGCAACACGTAAATTGTGCAATTTACATGATTATTTAGAAGCCGTTTATGTCTTTACCGTTATGCAACAAGTGTATTTAAGTGGGCCAACACCATTTGCTCACGTGAAAATAACCTTTATACTCATATTTGATTGTATGTCATTTCTGTTTTATAATAAGTCCCCATCTTCACCGATTGGCTGGGAGAAATCACATGGGTCTACTGTCTTCAAATGTGTATTTACGTTACGTTAATCTACATACCTACTAATCTAAATATCTACAGTGCGCGGACTCTCGTTCCAATCCTACTGTTTTCCAGGAAGCCAGTGTTGAAAAATGTAACAGATCTGAAAACCTTTTACACAGTAACAGAATCAAGTGCGCGCAAATGACAAATGACAGGTTATCAGCTGAGTTCGGTACATACGGCAACAACCAGAAGAAAGCCTTCAGAAGCTCCGTGCTCAGTATGAAGCGCTCGCAGGTCACTGACCTTCCAGGCCCAGCTCTTTGAGCGCTCTGTAGCCTCCAGGCTGCAGCAGCTCCCCCACTATCCTGTCAGGCTCCTTCAGGTCCCTCTCCACCACCGTCACCCTCCGACCATCCCGCGCCAGGACGGCCGCCATTGCCGAGCCCAGGACGCCGGCCCCCACTATCGCCACATCTGGCTCGACGTCTGCCCCGAGCCCCGTGGAGCAGCCGCCTTGTGAGGTGGAGGTGGAAGCGGAAGATCCACTATCCACTTGTTTCCGTCTTCGTAGCCTCTGAGAGGGAAGTGAAGGAAGACATAACATACAGCGGGGAGGGATAAACACTTACATGCCTCAGTTTTAAGGTTGCCGCTGGGTACACGTCGAGTACCGTCAGGAAACTAAATACAAAACAAACTGCTTATGTCTTGTGTCAACAATAACAGATTTCACGACATTTTAAACGAGTGGACAGTTTGAATTGGATCTTTTTCGGAAAGCGCAACATTCATAGTTGGTCTTCTTTTTAGGAAATGAAGGATGCAGACATGTGCGACAGTAACAGTATGAACTATTACATTTTTTAATTATGCTGGAAGGCTTTTTTTTTTTTTTTTTTTTTTTTTTTACTTATTTATTTTTTTTTAACAAATGGCTAGCAATTACAGTATGTCGGCTCTGGCGGCAGTGTCAATTTATGTGCACTGCAAAAACTCAAAATCTTACCAGCAACATTTGTCTAATTTCTACTCTAAACTGATCTGATTCCATTTAAAATAATACTCCTCGCTCAAGAAGCCACTTCCATTTGTTTCAAGCTCATTTTACATATTTGCACGAAAAGCAAGTTACTTTTCACATGATGGCCTGGAGGAAAATCTCACCTTTCGACACGTGCTGTCTGCATTCCGACTCCTCTCTGGTGGACTTTGAGGGATGAGATGGTGGATGAGAGGCAAGAGGGCCAAGAGGCTCAGAGCGGAGCGGAACACCTGAGCGGCCGAGCTGAGCGTGCGGCCGTGGAAATATCGGAAATAAGACAGCAGCAGCCCCGCGGACAGAAATAAGACGAGAGCTGTTACAAGTTCCCTCTGAGCCAATGTCCAAGCCGCTCCGGATTTTTTGTACAGATACGTGAAGCTGGCGAGTCCCAAAAAAGTCCACATCGCGGAGATTTAAACAAATATATATATATATATATATATATATATATATTAAGAAACAAATTGAATTTTTTTTTTGACCGAATTAATCTTCAATGTTCAATCGGGGTGCTCCACAACGCAAATGTCTTTTTTTTTTTTTTAAACTCACGTTAATTCATTAGCATGCCAAAACGAGGGACGCTGAATATCATCAAACAATGACAGAGACGCTGACCCTTCGGATTGGCTGCCTTCACAGCGCTCTCCCGACGCCACCAATCAGATCAGACGCACGAGTGAGCAGAGCTCACGCTATGTGCCGATTGGACGACAGTGGCGACGTCGGCACTCCGCGCGCTTGCTGATTGGACAGTTGACTGCCAGGGTTAGTAGTATGATGTGATGTCAGGAGAAAGGTGCGCGTTCACAAACTGCTGCAATACCGGAAAAGACTTCGAAGTGCGCCGGCGATTGGAGAGCAAATCAAATGGATAAATGCACGATCAAATGAAATGGAAAATACATGTTTTGTTTTTATGAAGCGAAGTGCCCTGCATATTTAATAAATAAAATGTAAGATTAAACTTCTGGAAAAAATTGCTTTTGTTGATTGTCCCTTGATTCCTAAACATTTTTATGTAACCATTTCAGTCTTGTAGGAATGTTACTTTTTTTGTTTTTACATATTTGTGTTACTTCTTATCCCAAGTAGACTTTGTCAAAAACATAAAAATAAACCAATGGGGGAAAAGTTGTTCAAACAAACACTTTAGTTGTGTCCCTGGGTTTTCCCTCAGTCCTGTCGCCCTAACACAATACCCCCTCCAAATAAATTGAAATTGGGTGAAATGGCCCACGAGCAAACAATGTCATTCTCCGACTGTCCTAAAATGCGCAAATCAAAGTGGATACAAGTTCAATAAGGCAAAATATTTTTCATTTAACATCCATAAACACGCTGTCACCTAGGATACGTCATCATCAAATCTTAACGACAAATTGTAATTGCTGTCACACAGCTCAAAACTAGAAAACGTACAGTATAATAGTTTCATATTAAAATTGTCATATCACCTTAAACCTGTTTAAGCAGTTATCAAAATCAATCCACACACTGGGGCGGCTGAGGAAGAGTGATAAAGAAGGCAGTACGTGACTTCTATTGTAAGTGAGAAAACACATCAACATACGGTAGCGCAACAGAATTGCTCACATTCCTTTTCTGGTGGAAAAAAAAAACAGTAAAAATGGCGTGATGAGCTACAATATGATCACATATCCACTTGTACTTTATGGCAACGTGTTTTGCATGTTTTCACAACATGATTTGAGCTAGTGAATAAACAACAATAAAATATCATTGAATGTGTTTTTAACGTTCTGCAGCGCACCCAAGACAGTCTTAGTATTATAAACAAGATAATTACAAAGTACAGTTAGTTTAATGTGCTCTTTGAGCTTTGAGCACTGGATTTAACACAATTTAATTAGTCTACTGTCAATTGGGCAAGGATGAATCTTTATTTCACATAATGATTAAAGATGGATTCCTATTTTTCTTGCTTCCCTGATGTCAATTTTGGCTCACCGTTCTCCTTGATAAAAGCCTGAAATAAAACATAGCATAACATAAAAACCTATAAATAAGTCAATCAAAAGACACCTTATCTATGTCCTGATAAATCTTTGAAACAAAAGTTTCAACAAATTCCTTGGTTATTTTGGTCTAAATCCACAAATATAGCAATCTCAATGAAAGAGATGTGAAGACAGCCGTTTGGACTTTTACCTCCAACTCCTCCAAAGTAGCAGAACCTTCTTCCACTTTCAGTCCGACGCCTTGCCCGAAGCTGGAGTAGCGCTCCTGTGCAAATAATGCACTGCGAGTTACAAAGGCAAAAAAAATGCCTGACCGGGAATTTCGCAAAGCAAGAGAGGCCATACCTTGACCAGGCTCGCAATAAGTCCATCTTGACTGATGGAAACGGCATTCCTGAGTCCTCGTGCGAAAGCATCCATGGCGCCGATGTGAGCGATGAATAGGTCCTCGGGCTCAGTGGACTCTCTGCGCACCTTCGCGTCAAAGTTCAGGCCTCCGGGCTGCAGGCCACCTTGCTCGATGATGGTCTGCAGGAGAGGTGACGCTCACGGGTGCATTTCATCAAGCCATTCAGTCCAACGACTTTGTACAATACAAACATTTGATATTAGGAAATTATTCAACAGCAAAAATTAAATAGGTCTAGTTCCCTGTTAATATTCCAAATGAGTTTCCATGGTTTTTTAATGGAAAATAGTTATTCATATTTATCACACTAGTTTGACAACTCATGACATAGTTTTGATGTTATCCGATATTATAGGTGTTCTTAATCTTCCTTAGTGAACCACTTGTGCTTGGCTGTACTTTTGTGTTTGGTTCGTGTATTCTCTGTGACCTTTGTGTCATCTGTCAGTCTGTAAGTTCCGTTCCAAGAATTTAAAATGTGACTAAAGATTAGTTTTAAGGAGGTACAGAGTTCCAGACAATAAGACCCTACTGATAGGTAGCAATAAAACAATCGTGAAGGAATAGCATCTCTTCACAGGTAGTTGATTGGGACACAATATGAAGTTAGTATCTTGAAGACGGGCATACAGACGCTGAGAGGCGTACTGAGTGGCCACATTACATCACCCATTACAGTAACAGGGAGAAATAGTGAGATTTGGTATGCATGCACTGTTGTCAGTCAATTGGGATGATCTATTAGATGTTCCGACACGACTATGACTACTGTCTATTTTGCAGGGAATGTAGTTCAGATACTCGTTTGACTTTTTAACACATTCACTGCCATTGACGGCTTTAGAAGTCAAACATCCATGTTAACTGGGAAGGGTGGCAGTGATTATTAAAATGATGGATCCCTATCGTGGCCTTTGTTAAGAGCCAAATAAAATTGTGCCACAACTTAACTGCATAACAAAAATCTTGGCGGAAGATGACAATGAATCAATTGTACTCCCCATTGGGAGAAAATAAAAATCTGAAAGTGTCTCCTTCACAAATAGCCACTGACTGCTCATGAGCTCACCTTCATGACCAAAGTTGTGCTTGTGATATCCATGGGGAACTGATCAGTGTCCCAGCCGAGGTCAGGAGAACCAGTGTTGGCATCAACTGAACCCAACATACCAAACCTGCCCGCCGGCATGCCAAGCATGTGAAGAGAAGTAGTTAGCTAAGAGCAAGACTAAAGTATCCTGCACACGTGATGGTGTCTCACGCAGAGGCCATGACGATGTCGTGTTCATAGGAGTGTCCAGCCAAGGTGGTGTGGTTGGGCTCAATGTTCAACTTAAAGTGGCTTTCCAGACCATAATGCTTGAGGAATCCGAGGACGCTCATTGCATCTGTGGAGGCAAACAGTGAAACGTCAGAACAAAACTCAGACCGACTACAGTGGAACCTTCACGGAACAGTTCAAAGTGCATCAAAAACTGTCGCACTCCTTTTTTTAAAACTTCACCCGAGCAGCGGTGTATCTGCAGCTTGCTCGAAATTGTTATTTTGTATCACAACAGAAAGAAAAGAAAAAAAATTAAATCAACAAAGCGCATCTTGGAAAAACTACTGTACATTCAAGTTGACCACCTTACCGTAGTCATATTGGTGTTTACAGGGCTCCTTTGGCTTGGGCTCAAATTAGAAACTGGCACTTTAACCCAATCTTCTCTTTGTACTCTGGGGAAAGTAAGCACATGTCAAATTATCAGAGTGACATATGCTTCATCCTCTTTCACTGGTGACAAACATTAGGTACACAATTTAAAGGTTCCAATAGCAGAGTTGTATCAAACAATCACCCTTTACAAAAATAACCAGAGGGGCTCTCCGAAGGCCAGGTGTGACCAATCTTAAACATGACTCATTTCAAGTTTGGAAAATGTATGATATTATAACAGTGTTTCAGTCCAGTCTTGTGGTCCTGCTCCTGTATCAGATTGGTCGCTTCCCCGCTTTGTCTAAATGCAAGTTTACGAAAGCAAAATAAAAACATTTTTGGACCTGCACCTTTATCTGGATCCTCACCAAAATAAAATGGGTTCGCCCTAGTTCCATGCACCCCACTTATATAAAATTGTACGGAAATCAGTTTTGTAATAGTTTTGCCGAATATTAGTAACCTAAAAACAAGTACAACTAAACAATTAAATTAAAAATACATCTTTTGGGACTGTTGTGCATTTTTGTCGTGATTGTAATATATATTAGACCAATAAGGCAGCAGCATAAAGAAAATAAGTACAAAACCTTCGTGATACAGTGCATTTTTTCATCCGCTCTAATAGTTATAACGATCTTTTATTGAATAAATACCCATCTGAAAGGCTAAAACAACATTGAGAAATGATGACCTTTTTAAAAAGGCAGAAGCTTTTGTAGCGGATTTTATGATATTGTGCACATGTAGCTACTGAAGCATTTAGTGAAAATGTACAGTATTTACTTACTGACAGCCATTTTGAAGAAGTTGGCCATATGTTTCAGTTCTGCAGCAACATCAGTATTATGGACAGAGAGGAAACCCTCCCTTCCTCCCCAAAACACTGAGGACACAAATACAATTGTTGTTTACAGATTCTTTCATAAATACCGTAATTTCTCGTGTATAATGCGCACCCATGTATAATATGCACCCCCAAAGTTGACCTAAAGATTCTGTAAAACCCTTCTATTTATAATGCATTTTCACAATCCATGGTTTTGCTTCTACCCATACGATCAAAACAAAGTATTCTCTGTATTTTATTTTTTTTAAATAATTATTCTGAAGTCATGCACTTTATTTGAACACTTTATACTTTTCATTTTGAAAGTTCTCAGCCCCACTTTTATTTAGTAAATGAGAAAACACACAGTTGCGCTCATATGTTTGAATTTGTAAGATGGGTACAATTCTTGAAAGAAAACATGAAGGACCAGGCGAAACACATGAATTTTATTTTACTGGGATTCAAATTAAACAGTCTAGCATTTCAGAAAAAAATTATCTATAAACAAAACAATCATAAAGAAATTAATGATGGTTGTTGTTCAGTTATCAGTCATATTAAAAAAAAAGCAATAGTTCACAAATTCTGCCAGGGTATGTAAACTTGTGAGCACAACTGTACATATTATGCAGTCATACGTACCCCTGTCATATTGGAATGAAAGTGTAGGCTTCACCTTTTTTATAACCACTGGGTGGCGGTGGCATATTAGAATGAAAGTGTACACCTTTCTCATAACCTGTAGGTGGCGGTGGCATTTTGGAATGAAAGTGTACACCTTTTTTATAACCTCTAAATGGCGGCATATGTTTATAAAATGGGATTTCCCCCCCATTTTCCCCTATACCCATGTATAATGCGCACTATTGACTTTTGACAATTTGGAGAGGAGTGGGGGAATGTGCATTACACACAAGAAATTACAGTACACTTCTCACAAAATTTTAGGCATAGTCAGCTTTTCGGTTAAATTGCAGGATAAACCTAAAATGCTCTGTAAAGTCCTTTTTGTACAACTTGCTGCTCTCTAACAAGGAGTTGGTGTTTGAGCCATTAAAAATTAACTGTGTTTTTGTTGCAACCTGCCGATGGCACTCTAAACTCCGTGGCCACTTCCCTCTGAGAACATCCTGTTTGAAGCCTTGCAACAGCGAGGTACTGTTGATTTGTTGTCTCATGACGTTAAAATGGGAACAACATCAAGAAGAGAACTGTTCAAATACAAATTCTAATTGAACCAGAACATTTATTGGTCCATGGATCAAACACCTGCGATTGGCTGGCGACCAGTTCAGGGTGTACCCCGCCTCTCGCCCAGAGTCTGCTGGGATAGGCTCCAGCACGCCCCCAACTCTAGTGAGGAGAAGCGGTACGGGAAATGCATGGACGGATCAAACACCGGTTGTGAATTTTGCCGCTCAGAGCCTTGTTACTGAACAGTAAATTGTTCAAAAAGCACTACATCAAACAGTTGAGCATGTCAATTCACACATTTAAAGAAGGTTAATAAGTTCACGTTTAAAGGTTATTGGGCATTATAGGTTCAAAGGAATTTCACCTGAAAACCCAATATCCCTAACCTTTAGTGAAACTTAGTGTATATGTTGATAGCTGATTGTCTCCCATACCAACATTTTCTGCACCCAGCTTCTTGGCAACATCCAAGCCCTTCTTGACCTGAGCACCAGCATAGGCCAGAACATGACAGTCTGGGTTGGTGGCTGCACCGTTCATGTACCTGCCACATGCAATTACAAACAGCTATCTAACTACAATATCTTATTTATCATCTAGCAAAATCCAACCAGTCAAAATAAAAGGAAAATCAGTCAAAATAAAAGGAAAATCTTCCAACAGGGCCCATACACCTTGTCCAAACTGTTATGAGTGTTTGCATTAGCAATACTCTACATCAGCCTAGGTTGGTACATTTTTCATGTATTTCATGAAACTCTCCCGAGTGAGGAGAAGCGGTGAAGAAGAAAATGGAGGTTTTCAGTTGCTTACTTCAAACACAGTTTTAAGCATAAATGAAAACACAGGACTAAGAAACTTCCCTCTGTATGAAAACGTTTCCGGTCATACATGATGTGCTTTTACCACACCTTGAAAGTAGTCAAAGATGCATCACAGATACACAGTTCACGCTGTCCGTTCGCCACCTCGCGAATGGCCAATTGATGTAGGATGCGGTGAGGCGAAAATTACCAACGTTCGCCACACTGGCTAATCAAAACCGCCGGCTTCAAAACTCAAAAGCCCTTCCTGACAAAAGTTAGAGTGCGCTCATTCTGCCATGTGTGAACGGTGTTAATGGTTTGGTTTTTTTCCCCCCGCTTCGTAAAAATGCTTCAATCTGCCGTCCAACAGCTGCAAGCTCAGCAGTCAGGCTCAGGAGCGTTCCCAGCTGCGGAGAGGAGTGCATCGGGGAAGACAAGACCCGATGCCGCTTGGCATGCATATTTATTACCGCGAATGTTCAAACTGACAAACCTTATTGTTTTTAGCAAATAATCATTAACTTCGAATTTTATGGCTGCAACACGGTCCAAAAAAGCTGGGACAGGGTCATGTTGACCACTGTGTTACATCACCTTTTCTTTTAGAAACTTTCAATAAACGTTTGGGAACTGAGGACACTTAATTGTTGAAGCTTTGTAGGTGGAATTCTTTCCCATTCTTGCTTGATGTACAGCTTCAGCTCTTCAACAGTCCGGGGTCTCCGTTGTCGTATTTTATGCTTCATAATGCGCCACACATTTTCAATGGGAGACAGGTCTGGACTGCAGGCAGGCCAGTCTAGTACCCGCACTCTTTTACTACGAAGCCACGCTGTTGTAACACGTGCAGAATGTGGTTTGGCATTCTCTTGCTGAAATAAGCAGGGGCGTCCATGAAAAAGACGTTGCTTGGATGGCAGCATAGGTTTCTCCAAAACCCGTATGTACCTTTCAGCATTAATCGTGCCTTCACAGATGTGTAAGTTACCCATGCCAGTGGCACTAACACAGCGCCATTCCATCACAGATGCTGGCTTTTGAACTTTGCGTCCATACCAGTCCGGATGGTTCTTTTCCTCTTTGGCCCGAGGACACGACGTCCACAATTTCCAAAAACAATTTGAAATGTGGACTCGTCGGACCACAGAACACTTTTCCACTTTGGATCAGTCCATCTTAGATGAGCTCGGCCCAGAGAAGTCGGCGGCGTTTCTGGGTGTTGTTGATAAATGGCTTTTGCATTGCATAGTAGAGTTTCAAGTTGCACTTACGGATGTAGCGCCGAACTGTATTTACTGACATTGGTTTTCTGAAGTGTTGCTGAGGCCATGTGGTGATATCCTTTACACATTGATGTCGTTTTTTTATGCAGTACCGCCTGAGGGATCGAAAGTCACGGGCATTCCATGTTGGTTTTCGGCCTTGCCGCTTACACGGAGTGACTTCTCCAGATTCTCTGAACCTTTTAATGATATTATGGACCGTAGATGATGAAATCCCTAAATTCCTTGCAATTGTACGTTGAGGAACATTGTCCTTAAACTGTTCGACTATTTTCTCACGCACTTGTTCACAAAGAGGTGAACCTCGCCCCATCTTTGCTTGTGAATGACTGAGCAATTCAAGGATGCTCCTTTTATACCCAATCATGGCACCCACCTGTTCCCAATTAGCCTGTTCACCTGTGGGATGTTCCAAACAGGTGTCTTGATGAGCATTCCTCAACTTTCTCAGTCTTTTTTGCCCCACCTGTCCCAGCTTTTTTGGAACGTTTTGCAGCCATAAAATTCTAAGTTAATGATTATTTGCTAAAAACAATCAAGTTTATCAGTTTGAACATTAAATATCTTGTCTTTGTAGTGTATTCAATTAAATATAGGTTTATTTGCAAATCATTGTATTCTGTTTTTATTTATGTTTAACACAACGTCCCAACTCATTGGAATTGGGGTTGTAGAATGATTGTTTGTTTCTATGTGCCCTACGATTGGCTGGCGAGCAGTTCAGGGCGTACCCTGCCTCTCGCCCGAAGATAGCTGGGATAGGCTCCAGCACGCCCGTGACCCTACTGAGGATAAGCGGCACAGAAAATGGATGGATGGCGAGTTAACCATTTGAAACGCTTTTATACGCACATCTTGATGATGAAATGCGTCACTTGTGTCACTCTCCACTGTATCGCTATACTCGGCAGACACTGACAGCAGTGCTACTGCTACTGACAAGAGCTTCATTATACAGTATTACATTTTCACAAGGCAGTTAAGTTAAATCAATAAGTCAATATCCTACCCTGAGAGAAGGGCTTTCTTTTTGGTAATTCAATAGGAAAATAAAGTTGTGTTCTTCATCTCAATTCACCATAACATTTGGGCCTGGCCTACAGGAAAGAGTTATTTGTTGGCTATATGCAATGTTGTGTTGGTCATACTATAGAACGCAGGTGTCAAACTCAAGGCCTGGGGGCCACATCAATTTATGTGGCCCGCGAAAGCAAATCAAGTGCGTCGACTTCATGTTGCTCGCTAAAATAACAACATTGCAAATCGTCTTAACGTTGATTGCAAACATTTTTATTACCAATCCCCATTTCAAAATAAACTGAATTAACAACTTTTTACCGGCTTCTAGTTTCAAATATAGTTATTCATCAAATTTTTTGGTGCATATGTAATAACATGAGACAATTGTACATTTACTGTATATGTGTTCGCGCTCATGAAGGCCCTCCGAGGGAAACCATAACCACGATGTGGCCCGCCGCAAAAATGAATTTGACACCCCTGCTATAGAATAATTTATTTCTTATGTTTAGTGAATAATACTGAGGATAACAAACTTCCTCCAGAAAAATTGCATGCTGAATCACATCACAATATTTGTTTAAAGAAAGGCACACAAAAAATCAAGAGCATTTCCCCAAATCATTCAGCCCTACTCCTGATCGATGACTACGTAGTTATAATTGGGCCCACGTCCGTTAAATCCTATCGGCTTCGTTCCCAGTGACAAGGACTGGCTAAGTGTGGCGAAGCCACATAAACAAATGGCATGTTGTGGCTACCTACCCACGTGTGGCGAAGAGATTTTTATACTATAATAAATACATAATATACAAAATATATACAGTCCAAATGTGTATTGCACAGACCGTGGATGGGCAAAGAGGTTGCAGGTCACCCACAGCACCTTGATTCCAGTCTGGTTCTGTAACTTCAGAGCTAAATTTGTGATTTCGTCCAGATTCTTGTTTGACTCCTCCAGGGTGGCGCCCTCAGGTGCCATGTGTCTAAAAAGGCAGATTATACAGTTGAAAAATAAGGCGATTTTCCCCACCCGAGTATACTTTCGCCACCTCAGAGGATCATGTCATGTCATGTCCGTTACCTGTCATGAAATGTGTAATATTTCACCTGTGAAAACAAGCAGATGTGATCAAAATTAAAGATGCAGGATTTAGTCCAATCAACTTTGTGCAGGTCAGACGTTGATAATACGTTGAATTCCCTCACACCAATCTTGGTAAAAAACTCAAAAGCAGCTTCCAGTCGATTCTTGGCTGCTTCCATGGGAGTCCCTTCGTTCCAGGACCGAAGGAGGGTCGGAAACCCAAAGGGATCGGCACCTGCAGTCCGAACACAAGATGACACGACTTCTTGCAAACGTCACATGCAGCAAATATATGTAGAAGCTTTAAAAGTAAAGGCCAGTTGGCCGTCACAGGTTCACAGCAAATACTGCAAACATACGCTCACAGGCTATTTTACAAGTTCACTTGCATGGTCGAATGCAGTGATTCCCGACCACTGTGCCGAGAGATCAGTTGTACGGTAGGAAATGA
Organism: Phycodurus eques; assembly: GCF_024500275.1. NCBI lineage: Eukaryota > Metazoa > Chordata > Actinopteri > Syngnathiformes > Syngnathidae > Phycodurus > Phycodurus eques. Next base: position 6,206,381 of record NC_084528.1, on the reverse strand, counting down.
TCCAATTTCACAGAACTGGTCCGAAAAGTATTCAGAAGAAAATCATCATTTTTTCAGTATATACCAATTTTTGTGACATTTTTGTTTGGTGGTGTACTGTGACATGTGTAAAATATGTGCCATGTTTCAATAAAGGTTTAAAATTATTACTACCACAATAATAAGGAGGAAACCGAGGCCGAAAACCAAAATAGTTGGCAGTAAAATTGCATTTATGGCTATGACTGTGTACTAACCTCACTAAAAGCAATGCATTGTAATTGTGTAAAGTAATAATTCATTATTAATGCTTCAAAGACTAAATCATTCATCCATCCATTTTCCGTACCGCTTACCCTCACTCGGGTCACAGGCGTGCTGAAGCCTATCCCAGCTGACTCTGGGCGAGAGGCGGGGTACACCCTGAACTGGTCGCCAGCCAATCGCAGGGCACATAGAAACAAACAACCATTCTATTGGTCGCACATGGGATTTTTGACACCGAATTCGAGGTAAATTTTCATCTTCGTCAGAACCACAGAAAATCTCAGCCGAACTGAACATTTCCAAAGCGAGGTGGTAAAGGGCTTTGCCAATAATGTAATCTGAAAAGAACAGGTATTAGCTCGCTCGACAAAATGAGAAAATATGATTTTGGTGGCCCGTTGCTAAAGCCACGTGCCCGAAATCCGGCACACAAAAAAAAACACACACAAAAAAAGGGAAGAAAATAGCAGCTGTTTTTCTGGATTTAGTAACATTCCAACACGCGGAGGTTAAAGGTTAGCTCAGAGGCAGCGAGGCCCATATGTGCGTTAAAAATAATTGGTAAAATCTTTGAAAATTCTAAAAAAAAAACAATTATAGAGGTGCTACAAATTGGGGTGATATCGCATAAGAACATCCAACAATCAATTCATCAATTTTCCATGTCGCAATGTGAATCTGGTTGGGAATCACTGACCAGTGTTCCCCCCCCCCCCAACCGGGGGTCCGCGTACCCCTGGGCTATGTGACCACATTGCAGAAGGAATGTGGAAACAGGTTGGGACAGGTGTCATGTACCTGTGTTACGTGTTCAGGGTTTTAAAAAATTGCTATTGCGATCCGGTGCAGTTACTGGAAAGAAAAAAAAAGACGCAATCAGATTACAGGTACATTGATTCAAAATGTGGATGATTTTGCAGGATTACATCTTGAATGTGAGAGGCCACTCGTTGATTTATTTGGATTTTGTTTTTTTTCTTCCAGTTGTTGATTTGAGACCAAAGAAAAGGTGGGAAACCACTGCATTAGACTACGCAGGTATGCACTGTCAACTAAACTGAGCTCTTGTATTGGATTTGATTAGATTGGACAAGTGTAGCAGCGTTGAGGCGTGTCAGTGCATTTTGGGTGACAACTGCAATTGTTGCAGTACCAGTTCCACAGAAAGTGTGCCAGTAGCAGACTGAGAATCTCAGCCAGTCCGCCATCGTCTTCTCCATAAGAACCTGCAGAGGAGAGCGACAGTTTGGATATGCAACCTCAAACGGGCCATGCACTGAAAAACACTACACATGCGTGTACCTCCTCTGCATTGTAGTGTTTGAAGCACATGACATCTCCCGGCCCAGCAGTGGCAACATATGGGATCTTGCCAATGCCTATGTGCAGCAACACCAACAACAACAACAACAACAACAACAAAAGGGGTGCAATATGGAATTTCATGTTCGCATATTGAATCATCGAACACAATTAGCTAACAATAAAGAAGATACATCTGTGCAGGAAGTTTCTACTGTGGGGGGAAAACAAAGCGTTGGCTCCGACAAAATAAATGCTGACTCCACGGAAGCACAATTCGAGCAAGTTTCGCTTTCGGTCTCCGCAAACAAAAGCCAGCGCGGGTTAGTTTCTACACACGAATCAGAAGAGTGTTTACCCGGAAAGAAGTCCTCGTGAGCAGCCATTGAAGCACGACGATGACAGCTGTTGCACTTAGCAATTTGGGCCACGTTGTTCTTCCTCAAAACGCATTTCGGTACATGACCACAAGGCGGCACCACATACCGAGAGAGAGAGAGAGAGAGAGAGAGAGAGAGAGAGAGAGAGAGAGAGAGAGAGAGAGATTTTTTTTTTTTTTTTTTGTTCCTTTTCTCTCTCTGAAATATGAATTAGTTAAAACACAGGAAATTATTTGGGGTTCAAAGTGAATAGAAAATACTTTAATATCGTAATAAAAGTGTCTGTTCACTTGCTATAGTGTAACTATAGCAAGTATACAGTTCTGCTGTATACCGCTCTGACATGCGGGAGTCATGAGATAACAAATGTGGCATTTAAGCACAATACCAAGATACACATTCAGTGCTGTCTTTATTTCATTTTTAGAAAACGTTTGATGCAAAACAGGAAATATCTACTGAACATATTCAAATGTGAATTACTCTTTAAAGCAGCAGTACCCAACCACCAGCACAGAGAGAGTGCATACAAAGATATTTTATTGATCATCAGTTTTAAAGACGTTGTATCTTGAAAATCAGGTGCAGCTTTGCCTCTGTACACATCAAACTGGGATCTCAGTCACGTGATATGGTAGTAAAAAAAGTAGTCCCACAAACTAGCAAAAATGAGAGGGGGGGGGCGCAAACATCTTTGTAGAGATTCTTTGGAAAGGGAAAAAGGCCAAATGATGAGATGGAGAAAAAAAAGAGCCAACAACTTCCAAGAAGAAGTAAACTGCATCTAAGGGACAATATAACTGAAAATACAGGTTCATCGCTGGGTTGCTACGGGTGATTCTCACAAACAAATCCCACTCTGCATAATATGTAGCAACCGGCTCGCAAATGAAGCATGGAGAATTCAAAACTGGTTTGCACATGAAGAGCACGCGCCTGGCATTAAAGACTAGCCTGGATTAAATCTATGCAGAATATCCAGAGATTGCAAAAAAAAAAAAAGACCGAATTCCTCGTTTCCATACACCCTATCTTCGTGAATTATGATCGAATCTGACCAAAACAATATTACTAAACTGACTGGACAGAAGTATTGTGTAACACACTTCTCGTGTCACGGTCTCCCATGACCTCAAGATGGTACCGGCTTTTTGAAGCGCTGAGCTTCCACTGATTCAATCTACATTCAGCGTGAGCTGTATGGAGATTGATTTGTTTTTGTTTCTCTGGCGTTCCATGAAAATATTGCTTCATGTGAAATCGGTCTATGGCGCAAAAAAAAAAAATGTTGGTGACCACCGCTTTTTAGAACCTTTAGTCCGGAGCGTAGGCCACATGGAAACAAAGGCATATTTGCAGGGGAATCCATTTTTGTGCAGTATAGAATCCCTATTATGTTTCACTGAAGAATAAGGTGCACATGGGACAGTTTGCCTCCTTGTCTCATTACCTTGACATTACTTAGACTTAATAGGGACGCTTACATTCTTAAGGATGGATGAAGAGAAGAAGGCTAACCAAATGCAACCCAGCACCAGGCACAGTACAGAGTGAGGCACTTGAGAACCTCTCATTTGGCATTATGACATTCATACTGTACATAAGACATTCATACTTTACATAAGAGGGGGTTTGAAGCGCATGAGTGCCAGATCCACCACTTTGTATTTATTGCCACTCTTCCGGCAAAAGGCTCATGAGTCAGTGGCGACGATTTAGTACTGTATATAATATTCCCACTCAATCTTTTTCATTTGCTGACTATGTGTACTTATTGATGTCATCACTGTCGAAGCCCACATGTGGTGTTGTGAACCCCCAGCTGCCCCCATGTGCCTAGTTCAGTGCCAATGTTTAGGGCCCAACAGGAAGGCTGCTATGTGGAGGAGTCTGCCTGACTGAGGTTCTCCTTTCTTTTCTCCTTCTTCACTCTGCAGGGCTTGCAGAGGCAGCACAGGATGCACGGCGAGGCTACCAGGAGGAGCGGAGAGGTGACCAGCACAACGATGCTGACCCCCACCAAGATTCCCACCACCTGAAGGAAGGGTAACATAGAAACAGTGGCCCGATTGACAAATTGACACGACAATACATTGTATATAGGCCTGTCAAGATCATTTTGATGAGACGATATATTTTCCCAAAAACTATCACAATATACGATATTGCTTTTTTTTTAATGTCTCTGAAATCATGAAAAATAAGGCCCAACATTTTTTATAATGTATTATATTTGTTTTTTGCTTTGAAATCATTATTGTTGTTGTTATTATCAGGTCCTTTCTTGTTTCTCTCTTAACTTGTTTTTCTTTACTTTTCTTTATATGGATCCCCCTGGGTCTGAAATAAAGAATAAAGACCTGCAAGACCAGCCTGGTTTATATGGAGCCTTGAATATTCCTTTTGCCAAACCATTCAGAAGTACATTTTTGCCATTTATACCGTCATTCAGAATAGAACAGGGAAAAGCTCTCTCTGCGCATGCTTCGTCTCGACATGAATGCGTGGTGACGTCATCGTTTAGGCACGGCGTAAATATGGGGGCTCCTGACGGAGCTCGTATGCAACGGAGACCTCGTTTTTAACTACTTAGTTGTTTTTAATCAAGTGTTTGCTTTTTTAAACAAAAAGTATAAAAACAATCCTCACTACTGTGCTTAATAGACGACGGACCTCCATCTTGATAAATGACACGATGTTCACGACGACGTGTTCGTGTTAATTGGGGACTAGCACACACAACAACACGGAGAGGCACTAAAGACCTTGCCGTGGTGCAGCGAGCCGTTTAGTTCCTTAACTGGCTAGCTTGTTAGCTCTCAGGCTAGCTCATTAGCTTGCAGCCGGGCTAGCGAACACAACAAACAGTTAAGTTTCCCTTAAGTGTCTCTGTTGTGCTGAGTCCCCTTCAAAATAAAAGGCTCCAAGCTTAAAACAGGAAGTCACGTTAAAACCTGCACATATAAACCATTTGACGTGATAAAACAGTCCCAAATAACGATTATAACAATGCTGTATTTAACTTTTAGTTGAAACATTAATTAATAAAAAATTACGTCAATTGGGTTAGTTCCACACACATTGCCTTTTAGTTCATAGGTTTGATGTTGATACTGGTTATAAAGAACCCTGAGTCAAATGTTCATTTTAGTCTATGCTGCGGGCTGCTAAGAAAATGGATGTTCATGATTTGGACACCCTTTATTTAAACCATGTAAACTTATTTGACCCAGCCTTCTAAAAGAACCGTTTGGAACCGGAATCGGGACTGGAATCGCTCAAATTCAAACGATGCCATCATGTAAAGACCATGGAATAAAAGATGGAATTCTGAACTTCTGTCTCGTGTTCATCTTTTGATCTGAAACCCAAATGTCATCAGTAGACAACCAAAAGAAAGGAATTGACCTTGCCGTTCCAATACCATTGGAGGGGACTGTAATGGATAGGTTATATAATTTGGATTTATTTTTTTGTAAATTAGTCATACCATCTGCTGTTCAGAAAGCATGACTGTCTAGCTGCTCCGTACAATATGGCTAGTCAACATAATGGCATGCATACCAAAAAAGTGACCTGCGTTTATGCAAGGTGAACATTTTAATTTGTAACCCAGTTGTACAGTATATGTCATACCGGATTATTTGTTTTTGTTACTGTCAGTATGTCCCCTAAAGAGACAACATACAGCGTATTTTGGGATTGGGACTTTCTTAATATGATTTTTACGAGCCAAGTTTATTGTTTGGGGGACTATTTTCAGATGTGTATGTTTAAGCCGTCACTAGTGCAACAGCAATGTTTCCTGTTATGTTATTCATATTTGGATTACACAAAGTGCCATAGAGACACTAGTAGCGTTCATGTGAGATTTGATGACTAAAGAGTATCTGTCATGGCTTCAAATAACAACATATGAGTAGCATTGTGTATTTCACTTCATGACTGTTTTGAGAATGTTAACTGTAATTGCCATACAGAGATTTTATGCAAGAAGCATAATAACAGAATAAGCAGAAAATCCACTGTAATCCGTTATTGGAAAAGGGCAGTTTGTTTTGTGGTGAAAACAAAGGAAAGCGCTGCTCCCCCAGGAGCCAGGAGAACTATTGGTAATATTCCTGTTTGCAGGAGCCCCATAGTGTTGGAGACATGGAAGGGGTGTGGGTGTGTTGTGTTGCTGTCATCTTGACAAAAAAAGACATGCCAGCAAAATGCTATCTATTGCAATACAATAAAAATATACTGCAAGATACAGCTAACATTTGCCAAACCAAGGCAATACTAACAAAAACCTCAGTTGACGGTATGAAGTTATAAAAATGGACCTCATTAGATGGCATGTAATCGATAGCTGATGTCTCCAAATAGATTTACGGGTTGTAAAACCAGTCAGGCAAGGAAGTAACCCAATCACAAGTTGATGCACTGCACTCTTGTACTTGTGGAACTTTGCAAACTCTCTGTCCCTGGGGCTTAAATGGCAGAAACTGCAGATTTATTGGAAAAGCAACTGTACTGCACACTTGGTCTTAATGCATGGCTTCTGTATAATATTTGAAGGATATAATATATAATACAGTCAATTTTCAGTTAGTTGCACCCTCGCACCAGGACGTAGTCAAAAAGTTCTCCGCTGTTAAATAGTTTTGTTGAATATACAAAGTCAATTGAGGGAAAGAATTTTAGATTTGTGGGATTATCTCAGATTAATGTCTGATAAAAGGGCGAATTGTGTACATGGGAATTTCCAACAAATCCTAAAAATCATGTGACACACGTTTTTGGAAAATTCAGGAACATCGCAACATTAGTGTCATCTCGTGATTCAGTTAACTGTGCCAGGGTGGAGTTAGCATTGTTTTGTGTAGGGATCTGTCCTGCATGTCCTCACAGGCTGGATTCTACTGGGAAGAAGTTGTCCTGGTAGTGTGGTGGCTGAGTTTATACAAAATACTGAATGTAAAGTTTGGACATCTTGTGCAGTACCTGTAAAAAAGATATAGTTGGTGTGCTAAAGGAGTGGACACTGGGAATTCTGCCATGTGCAGGCTGTTCAATTTATTGTTTTCAATATTTGTTCTTTTTCTAACTGGCAAGCCTTTGTTTATACATGCATTCTTACTCAATGACAATTATATTTGTCCAAGCTGCTTACCTGCGTTCGGTTCCACATAACCGAAGCCCTGGAGTGGCCAAGTTTGTTTCTGCAAGGCCCTTTATCGTAATGCCTGAGGAAAATGTCACCCTGCAATTACAAAACACACGTTGAGAAATGCCCGGCCTTGAGATCATTAAAGGTTGTGTTTATTATTATTATTTTGTTGTTTTTTTTAAACAAGACTCACATCCAGATTCTGCAGACAGTACCAGCAAAAGGTGTGTTTGCAGCTCTTGCACAGTATTTGTGCACAACCCTGGTTCCGCTCAATGTAGATGCCACACGTAGGACATTGTTTGATTGGCAACTCTGAGTCGCTGTTGTAGCGATCCCTGTAAATGTGGTTAGAAAAAAAAAAAGATGAGATGATGTCAGAAATGTCAAACATTATTGTGTGAATGGGGAAGAGTTTAGAGTACCAAATCATGGAGGCTTCATGGCTGTGTGGATTTTGAGACCTTTATTGAGAGGCATAGTGTCGGGTCAATGTTTGTGCTACGTATTTTGGGAGACAGAAATACAACTCCAATTCCAAAGAAGTTGGGACGTTGGAAAACAAATAAAAACAGACCAATATTTAATTGAATACACTACAAAGACGGCGTCACTGGTTAGAGCGTCTGCCTCACAGTTCTGAGGGCCGGGGTTCAATCCCCGGCCCCGCCTGTGTGGAGTTTGCATGTTCTCCCTATGTGGTTTTTCTCCGGGAACTCCGGTTTCCTCCCACATCTCAAAAACATGTGTAGTAGGTTAATTGGATACTCTAAAATTGCCCGTAGGTGTGAATGTGAGTGTAAATTGTTGTTTGTTTATGTGTGCCCTGCGATTGGCTGGCAACCAGTTCAGGGTGTACCCCGCCTCCTGCCCGATGACAGCTGGGATAGGCTCCAGCATGCCCGCGACCCTAGTGAGGAGAAGCGGCTCAGAAAATGGATGGATGGATGGATGGTTTTCTGAAGTGTTCCTGAGCCCATGTGGTGATATCCTTTACACATTGATGTCAGTTTTTGATACAGTGCCGCCTGAGGGATCGAAGGTCACGGGCATTCCATGTTGGTTTTCGGCATTGCCGCTTACATAGAGTGATTTAGAGTGACTGTACCTCCACAAAAAAGGGTGCGAAGAAATCATGTGCAAGTACGACCAGTGCTACTAGTGCAAAGGTTCGTGTAGAGCCCTGCTCAAGGCTCAGTCATTGCACCAATCCTTCTCAACATCTATAGTATGTCAGTAATCTTCCTGATGCCAAGTTGTCGTGAAGTTAGTTGACACAGTTCTCAACTCTGCTGTGCGCATCATCAAGTCATGGCTCAAGTCAACCCCAAGACCGTGGCTTCCAGTTTTGTCCAACATTGCACATCCTGGACGACTAAGAGGCAATCGATATTGATGCCAAGACCTGGATAATAAGAATAAAATTAGCCCCAAATCAAGCAATTCCTTCTGGTTCATCATAGAGGACATTGCCGATTTTGACATCAAGATGGCATGGCCCAAACAATGGTGTGATGCTGAACAGTACATCGCAACAAAGATCTGATCCCTGACCCACCGCCAAGCCTGCAGGCTTCGATCTCCCCAGGAAGAAAAGGGTCACACTGAAATGCATACGAACACTCCATGCTCGGTCAGTCCACTTCCTCCACAGGTGAAAGATGAAAGACAGCCCTGCTTGCGATTGTGGTCACTGAGCTCAAAATAATGATATTTTAGTATAATATATGACCGTCCATTCCTGACTGAAACACACCACACACAGGATGCACTCCCCTGGCTTGCCAACCTTGACCAACAACTGCAGTTTCACCCTGCACACTGTCATACAAAAGAAGCGGATATGTTAAGAGCTTGTTGAATTGGTTGTAGAGACATTATTTCTTGGATCATCACTGAAAATGAGCCAGTTGCATCATAAAACATGCCAACTCTTCAGATTTTTACTGTAAATATTCTGTTTTTATTCTTCATCATCGTTCACCTTTAATTTCTATAGTAATACTGTAGCTCGCCTATGGCAACACAATGAGAGGTTCTAATCTCAGTTTGGGCCATTCTGTGTTTTTGGCATGTTTTCCCTTTGCTTGCGTCGGTTTTCTCCGGGTACTCCAGCTTCCTCCCACGTTCCACACATACAGACCTTTTCCAAAAAAATTTAATATCATGGAAAAGTTTGTTTATTTCCATAATTCCATTCAAAAAGTTAAACTTTCATAGATTATAGATTCAGGGCCCACAATTTAAACAATTTCAAGTATGTATTTGTTCATTTTTACATAATTTGGCCTTCCAGCTCATAAAACCCACGGTATCAGGAATTCAAAAAAATTGGAATACTGTGAAGAAATCACCATTTACTTGGAAGTTTTTATCGGGGAAAAAATAAATTAGGGTCACATTAAATCAATCAAAATTTGGTGCTTTCAAAACGATATGTTAATATTTGCTACTTGGTTGGGAATCCCTTTGCTTTAATCACTGCCTCGATGCACCATGGTATTGAGGCAATCAGCCTGTGGCATTGCCTGGGAGTTATGGAAGCCCAGATTTTCCGTGATCCTTGCTGTCAGCTCTTCTTTGTTTTTGCGTCTGGTGCCCCTCATTTTCCCTTTGATAATACCCCATAGATTCTCAATATGGTTTAGATCCAGCAGGTTGGCTGGCCAGTCAAGCTCTGTGATGGCATGAGCATCAAACCAGGCTTTAGTGCGTCTGGTGGTATGGGCAGGAGCCAGGTCCTGCTGGAAAATTAAATTTGCATCTCCATACAGATCCTCAGCAGAAGGAATCATGAAGTCCTCTAAAACATTCTGATAGACTGTTGCGGTGACCTTGTATTTACAGGTAAGAAAGCAGAGTTTACCAACACATGCGCTGGACATTGCACCTTAAATCATGACTAACGGTGGATATTTCACACTGGACCTCAAGCAGCTTGGGTTCTGTTCGTCACTCGTCTTCCTCCAAACCCTTAGACCTTGATTCTCAAATAAAAGGCAGACTTTACACTTTCGGAAAAGAGGACCTTGGACCACTGTCCAACAGTCCAGTCCTGCTTCTCCTTGCCCCAGTTGAGACGCTTCCTACGTTGGCTCAGAAGTGGCTTGGTCCGAAGAACCGGACAGTTGTAGCCCATCTTCTGGATGCGTCTGAATGTGGTGGGTTTTTTTTGGCTGAAGCTCACTGTCATCACTTTTTCTGGTTCCACTAGACTCTCCATTAATATGCTTGGATACAGCACTCTGTGAACAGCCAGCCTCCTTAGCTGTGAACTTTTGTGGCTTACCCATCATATGGAGGTTATCAATGATGGTCTTCTGGCCAGTCATCAAGTCTGCAGTCTTCCCCATAATGAACCCAACTGAGACAACTGAACCCAACAGAAGTAATTTAATGACACCTGGGGCAACCTGTGCAGGTGCTTTGAGTTTAGTAGATGATTAGTGTGTGACACTCAGGTTAAAACATTTATGGCCAGCAAAAGTTTGGCTGATTTCTTCAGTGTTCTAATTTTTTTAATTCCTGATTTTGTGGGTTTTATGAGCTGTAAACCCAAATTATGTAAAAAAATAAACAAATAAATACTTGAAATTGTTTAAATTGTGGGCCCTGAATCTATAATCTATGAAAGTTTAACTTTTTTAATGGAATTACATAAAATCTTCCATGATATTCAAATTTTTTGGAAAGGGTCTATATGCATGGTAGGTTAAAGGAAGAGTCTTAAATGCCCACAGACATGAATGTGAGTGTGAATGGTTGATTGTCTATATGTGCTCTGTGAATGACTAGCAACAAGTCCAGAGTGTAGCCCGCCCTTTTGCCCAAAGTCACCTGGGATAAGCAAGCTCATCCATGTCCTTAATGAGGACAGGCGCTATAGAAAAGGGGACCGACTCAGATTATGTATTTTGCAGTCTTGAAGCATGTTAGTTGAGATCTTTTTTCCCATAAAAGCTATTCTGATATAGTCCTTAGTTTCTACTGATCCAAATGACTGGTATTTGAAGTTTCCCAGTCTCTTTTGCAGCCAATAAAGATAGATTGCTTTAATCATTCCAGTCTGAATTGCTTGTGTGGACATTGCACATCTCCTTGCTTTGAGCAATTAACATTGCATCCATTTGTACAATTAAGAGAACTGTTCTTTTCGAAGCAAAATCTTTTTTTTCTTTTTTACTTTTTAAAGAGGCTTCCAGCCACACTACCCTGAGAACGCCCGATCTCGGCCGATCTCGGAAGCTAAGCATGGGCGCTCCCGGTTAGTACTTGGATGGGAGACCGCCTGGGAATACCTGGGTGCACGGTGGACGACTGGTTAGAGCGTCTGCCTCACTGTTCTGAGGACCCGGGTTCAATCCCCGGCCCCGCCTGTGTGGAGTTTGCATGTTCTCCCCGTGCCTGTGTGGGTTTTCTCTGGGCACTCCGGTTTCCTCCCACATCCCAAAAACATGCGCGGTAGGTAAATTGACAACTCTAAATTGCCCATAGGTGTGCATGTGAGTGCGAATGGTTGTTTGTTTGTATGTGTCCTGCGATTGGCTGGCAACCAGTTCAGGGTGTACCGCGCCTCCTGCCAGATGATAGCTGGGATAGGCTCAGAAAATGGATGGATGGACTTTTTAAAGACACAAAAATGTATTTGTGCAATGGCCACGTCAGTCACCTGATCTGAATCCGAAAAAGCATCATTTTCACTCACAAAACAAGCAGCAACTGAATGCTTTTGAAAAGCTTCTCCAACGAGGTGGGGGTAATGTCCATGAGTTCCAGACTTCAAAAGGTCTGTGTATTAAAAATGATGGTTGGAAGCTTTATGGCTACACTTATGTTGTATTAAGTATCATAAAAACTGTCACTGTTCAAGTATTTGTCCAAATACTTCTGGACCACCTAAACAAATTCCTGTTTCATCGCAATGGAGAGAGGGCTGCTTCCCGACAGTACACAGGCTCCTTCTGTACAGGGAGCAGTCTGGCTTTGGGCCCAAACTCCTCCCTTTGGCTCAAACACAATGGAATCACAATATTACTCAGTGCCTCCCAAGTGACATCAATCAGTCTGGCAGAGTCGCAGCTCCGCGAGCTAATATTAAGTCGGAGCGGAGAGTTTCCATGTGGATAAGATAAACACTAACTGTTGGAATAGTCAAGAGACCAACAGTTTAGCAACACATGTAAGTGTTTCTTTGCATACTCCTCACTCATCTTGTACAGCTATACAGTTTGTTCCACACTGAGCGGGTTCAGATTTTGTGCCTGCCTGACTGACCTGCTTGCATGAGTGTGTGACATCATGGGTTGGCGCTCTGGGCAGGTGTGGCTCCCCTGCCAGGGTTCTCTACACCCAGAGCAGAAGATGGCGTGACAAGTGGGGCACGGCACAGCGGAGGGCTGGCCCTCGGAGCCCAGCACCACATCACACACGGCCTGGCATTCAAGCACCGGACACCAGATTTTACGAGGATCCAGCTTCACTCCTGTGGGGAGCACATTACGAGTATGCATACACTTAGCATGTTACAAGTACAGTACAGTGGTGCCTTGACATGCAGGTATACCGGTAATTTGTTCCATGACCAAGCTCGTAACTGAGTTTACTCGGAAAGAAATATACACTTTTACAATCGAAATGAACTGAAATGCCCTTAAATCTGTTCCAGTCCCCAAACACCGCTTTTTGTTACATTACATATTTTTGATGAAGTAGCCCTGTATTGTATCAAAACATAACAGAAGCGAATGTAAAGAAATAAACTGCTTTTATAAAATGTAATAACTGTACATACTGTGGATGTGTGCCTTGAAAGGGGCGTGGCTTTTTGTGTGATTTCAGGTACTGGAGTAGCTTAGTCTGCATGTGAGTGTCTGGATGAGAGTTGGTAGCCAACAGCTGCTCCTTGCGAGCATTCTCATTTCATATTTGTGTGTTTCACTTTTCTGAAGGTACGTCAGCGACTGTGGCTCTCCTTGCCCACATGTGACGGCAAGGAGACAATGACGTAAAATACAACAACGACAAATCGACCAAGCAACAGCTTGTACCTCAAAAAACTTGCAACTCAGGTCATCCATAAGTCAAGGTACCAGTGCATACATTTTCTATGGCCAGGTGATTATAGTATTTACTTATTAAATATCAGCGTCTGGGGTAATGTATACAAATGTAATGCAATTGGAGTAACTGTAGCTTTTTGACATAACACAGTAATGTGTTACATTACTGTAGGAGGGGACAAAAAAAAAATCAGGCAGTCTCAAAATGAGGCTCCGTGGTGCTACTTGGTGTAGGCTCCAGCTGATATGCGACCTCAAATAGCCCAGTGCCTGTCGCCAGGCATCAGCACAATAGCGCAAAAATACAATACCCACCTCTCTCAAACTTCAAACGCTGATACAGCTTAGTCTGATCTGCAGAGGCCAAGTCAGCTATCTGGAAACACAGACAGAATAACCTTGATTATATTTGAACTACAAACTGGAAAATGTGGAGTATATTTTTTTCTTTTCATATTGAAGTTTAATGTTTTTATATTTATTAAAATGCAGTGAGATTGTAAATTAGGGGCTGCGGGAAGGTTTACATTTCTATTTTTGTAAACGTCTGGTTTGTTTAAAAGTTTTCTCTAAATATTAGAAAAACTGTTTTTTTCTGTGACTTAAGATATTACCTCATCTTTAAACAAAAAAAAATAGTAATAATAATAATTCTATCCTGTGCAGAATTTAACTTAACATGTTACAAGTGCACACCACTGTAAAATGATCACTTTAGTGTAGATAAGTTCTGTTAGTATTTATCATACCGCAGATAGTGTACATACTCTATATGTACTGTATAGTCAACTACTGGAATTCACTGTTCTTTATTTGTAATTTAATGTACAATTTCATCACAGGTACATACAGTTTTCTTCACAAAAAGTGTATAAACAAAGACATCTGGCGAAATTGCTCAAACATATTCTTTTTTTGTTTGCACATGGGCTTCACTTTGGTTTCCCTTGTTTTTATTGTCAAGGCATACCTCAGAGTCAAGTAGCACCCCAATGTTTCTGCAAGCCATATCTGGGCAGGTGATGGGTGTCCCCCCACCCTCCGTGATGGTCAGCTGAACATATTGCTGCAGACACTGGAGGGAAAGAAATATCTCATCAGCCTTAATCATAATATGATATAGAACAAGAAACTTTTACTCAAATAGCACCTTGTGCATCCATCTTATGTTCATGCTCGAATAGATACTAAATGGGAAAGCAGAGAACATTTTGAGAACTTCTGCAAAAACATAATTCATAAGTCATATATTACTCAACTATGAAATTATAGAAGTTTAGCTGGGATTTCATAAACATTGAGATATGCAGACTGATTTGAGGAACATAAAATAAAAACATGTTACGAAATGTCTGTGATTGGGTAACATTTATGATTTAATCATTGACCTGGTTATAAAATATTAAAAACAACAACAAACATTGTAAATGTTCCTCAAACTGAGCTGAAAAAAACATTGTCAGCTGTCATTAACATCCATCCATCCATTTTCTGAGCTGCTTCTCCTCACTAGGGTCGCGGGCGTGCTGGAGCCTATCCCAGCTGTCATCGGGCAGGAGGCGGGGTACACCCTGAACTGGTTGCCAGCCAATCGCAGGGCACATAGAAACAAACAACCATTTGCACTCACAGCCATGCCTACGGGCAATTTAGAGTCTCCAATTCATGCATGTTTTTGGGATGTGGGAGGAAACCAGAGTGCCCGGAGAAAACCCACGCAGGCACGGGGAGAACATGCAAACTCCACACAGTCGGGGCCGGGGATTGAACCCGGGTCCTCAGAACTGTGAGGCTGACGCTCTAACCAGTCACCCACCGTGCCGCCGCTTTCATTAACATATACCGCAATTTCTTGTGTATAATGCGGAACCATGTATAATACGCACCCCCAAAGTTGACCTAAAAATTCTGGAAAACCCTTCTACCCGTGTATAATGCATTTTTACAAGGCATGAGTTTTCTTCTACCCATATGATCAAAACCTGAAGTATTATCTGTATTTTGTTAGTTTTTTCAAAGAATTATTCTGAAGTTAAGCACTTTATTTGAACACATAACTTTTTTTAAATTTACCTGCTCTTATTTTGAAATTCACAGCCCTACTTATATTTAGTAAATGAGAATGAGATCATGAGATCTGATTGAACCATAAGCAGTTGATTTGCCAAGACTAAAGTTGAAACAATCATTCTATATGCTTGATCTAGGAGTAAAGAGGACAAAGTTGGGTGTATTTTATATGAAGATTTTTAAACCACTTTTATGGCCGTTAAGTCAAGTTCGTAGACTAAATTTGAGTCGATGGGTGTTGTCTTGTCTGGTTTCCGCAATATCTTAGACACGCCCCTTGGGTATTTAACCTCTGACTCCCACCTCTTCTTTCTCTTTCGTCTAGTTCTCTTGTTTTTACTTGTCCGCCACTCCTCCCCCTTCCTTTTCTTTTGTCCTCTGGCGCCTCCGGCATCACCACGTGTGCGAACACCCACCGCAACCAAGCCGGCGGAGTTTCGATTGACGAAACCGGCCACGCGGCTTTGATGGGTTTTTTTTCTTAGCCGTGATCAGTCGGCGGAGCCTCAGCAAGCAACTACCTGCATCCCGTACCGGTGACGCATGCAGCTACGAACTACAGCTGGGCTCGCCACAAGGTCAATCGGCAGGAAACCTACGAGCTCACCCCGAGGGAACAACATTTTTCTTCTTCCGCCTCTTTTGTTTTTGTTTTATTTTTCTCCACATTTTTCTACAACTAAACCATTCCCACCGACCAACTGGTCTACGGTGGTGGATATCTTACAATAAGCAAGAATGTACAACATTAGTGGCTAATAATTGTGGAAAATTACTAGCTTCACACAAAATCTCAACTTGGTTTTCTCTCTCTCTCTCGCTCTCTCTCGTCCGGACTGAACGCATTAAACGCTCACGTTTTCAACTTTAGTCCAGCAACACTGTGTTCTGTTTCCCTTTTCGTACACCTATTTTTCCTCTCTTTCACCATTATTCGTGTTTCCTTGTTGTAGTTAGACCCCTGTTTGTGTTTCCCTATAGATCCCTCGTAGATTTCTTTAAATATTCTATAAAATTCCACTCTTTGTTGTGTTTTGTGTGTGCGTTTTAATAAGGAAACTTCTGTAATCGAGTATTTGTATTTCATAAAATGGAGCAACCTTTAGATTATGAGACTGATAAAAGGTTTGTCGTCGGTTTTAATTGTATTCATTAAAAAAGTGACGTGGTGCCCTTTATGAAACAAACTAGCTTGATTTATAATGTTAAGCGTCAAATCACGCTAAACCGGAAGCAACGCAGGCGTCGCTGCTTCGACAAATTTATTTCTTAAAGTACGTTTTATCCAAATGCCAAGATACGCTACAGATGGGTACAATTCGTTAAAGAAAACATGAAGGGCCAAGCGAAACACTTAATTTTATTTTAATAGGATTCAAATGAAACTGTCAAGCATTTCAGAAAAGCATTATCATACAACAAAACAAGGAAATTAATTATGGCTGTTGTTCACTCAACACTCATTTAAAAAAAAATATTTCACAAATTCTGCCAGTTCTGTAAACTTATGGGCAAAACTGTACATATATGCAGTCATACGTACCCCTGTCATATTGGAATGAAAGTGTAGGCTATACCTTTTTCATAACCTCCTGGTGGCATTGACATATTAGAATGACAGTGTACACCTCTCATAACCTCTAGGTGGCGGTGGGATATCGGAATGAAAGTTTACACCTTTTGCATAACCTCTAGAGGGCGGCATACATTTATTAAATGTGAATGTTTTTTTTTTCATTTTTCCCTATACCTATGTATAATGCGCAACATTTTGAAAAATTTTTGGGGGGAGAAATTTGCATTATAAACAAGAAATTATGGTAGCTATACAAGTTTTCTACAGTTTATGAGGTCAAACTGATTCTCCTGACATATCAGCAACCCGTTTAATTACAGTTGTCATAGCAGGGAAGAACAACATTTCAAATTGCTACTTGTATGTTACAGACAGGAAACAATTTAGTCGTATACCTTTGTACCCCTGTTAGGTGATTGCAGACCCTGTTTATCAGAGATCATAAATGGGCTTAGTGACTCTGACTCAGAGTGACAGCTTCATAGTCTCTGGTGTGTTATGAGCACAGTATGAGCAGAGGGCAAACACTTTCATCGATCTAAATATAGCATGGACGAACAATTCTTTTTGGAGTGACCACAGTCCAAAGTACAGGAAAGGATTATGTTTCCTGTATGATACTATACACATAATGAAGAAACACATACACCCAAATTACTGTAATAGTTGTCACTAACGTTCATTTTTACTTACAGTTGTACAGAAGATGCACTCACAGCTGTGCAGTGTCCTGGTGAGTGCAGGCGGATGCTCACAGAGGACATAGCTTGCAGAAAACTGGACTGGACAGGGGGTCCCTGTTGTTAGAGGTAGAGGGATCTGGTTCTGTATCCTTAGCTCCCCAGCTCGGTGTTGAAGTTGTGCTGGTCATACTGGAATGAGGTCAGGAGCAAGTATGACTGAGTCAGACTGCTTCAAGCAAATCTGCTGGGAACGGGGTGGGGAGTAGCCTGCATGTTGCTGAAAAATTTACAAAACAGCACAGAATCAGTTGTCTCTTCTGTAAGTGTCATATTTAGAGATATAGTTGTCATAGATAACCCTCCACCCTGTACTGAGAATATCCAATCACCTTCCTTTTGGTGAGCAGGGTAGACAATGTTTAAAAACAAAAACAAATATGAACTGGGTTCCAAATTATTATGCATGTAGGATTAAGGTTAAATAAACATTAAGTTTTTGTCGGGTCAATTTTGCATGTTGTTTTTCCAGTCTCTTCAGATCACATACAAGTTGTTGGGAAAAAGAAGGATCTTTAGGATGGCGTTCTGGATGATTGGTGTATGGCCACCATCTCCCTACAGGGCTGCGACATCAGCAAGGTGGTGGCAGAGTGATGTTTTGGGCTGAAATAAACACGGGTGTGAGAGTAGGCCCCTTTAGGATGCCTGGATGTACCAATATAACTTCTGCAGAATATGAGTTTCAGTTTCTAACTGACCATTTCCTGCCATGGTGTAAAAAGAAGAACCGTGCCTTCCGCAGTAAAATAATCAACATGCAAGAATGCACCATCCCATGCTGCAAAAAAGAGAAATGAAGCTTTAGCTACTATGTGCATGAAAGGAGAAAAACCTACAGTGAGGCTACCAACATTCACTGAACTCAAGCCTACTGAATACCTGTGGAGCATCCTAAAAAGAGGATTGACCGTGGTATACCTCCAAACCACAACTCTGGGAGCCAATTCTTGCATCCCCGAATGAGATACAAGCAGAAACTCTGCTTTGATTTAATATTTCAATCTATGAGAGAGTTGTTAAGGTTATATCAAAGATGTAACTTGAGTGATAAAAAGATGATTTTTGGTTGAAATAGCATTTTTCTGTTTGTTTTTAAATGTGTGCCGCAAAAACTATTTCAGTTCTTTACACAATTACAATGTTTTAGACTGGTGTTCATGATCATTTTGAACACTAAATTTTAAATAATTTGGCCCCCCAAAAAATCTGTTGTATTATATAGATTATATATAAAAAGTATTTTCCCCTTCGCAAATTCTTTTTTTTTTTTCATACCCCCATTTTCATGTTTAGCAAAAAAAAATTATACAAAGATAAGTAAGACTAACCCAGGTAAGTAGTCAGACTACAGTTACTTCTTCAAAACGACAAGTTACTTTTGAGTCATCAATATTTCTCGCCACGTATTAATTTATGGCTTGTGGTGATTCGTACAAAGAGCAGTCCAGATGTTCAAAAACATTATACCGATCACGCAGACCGCTCATTACTCAATAAACACAACAAAGCGATTGGGAGGTGATTGTTTATTATACAATGCACAGTGATGGTACAGTACCATAAAAGTGCAAAGAAATGCACAATTTCACTGTCGCCACTATTATCATGGACCACAATTGGCATCTTGAGTGGCTACGGAAAGTATTCAGACCCCCTTAAATTTTTCACTCTTTGTTATCTTGCAGCCATTTGCTAAAATCATTTAAATTCATTTTTTCCTCATTAATGTACACACAGCACCCCATATTGACAGGGGAAAATATGGAATTGTTTAAATGTTTGCAGATGTATTGAAGAAAAACTGAAATATCACACAGCCATAAGTATTCAGACCCTTTGTTGTGACACTCATAAATTTAACCATTTCTTCTGATCTTTCTTGAGATGGTTCTACACCTTCATTGGAGTCCAGCTGTGTTTGATTATACCGATTGGACTGGATTAGGAAAGCCACACACCTGTCTATATAAGACCTTACAGCTCACAGGGCATCTCAGAGCAAATGAGAATCATGAGGTCAAAGCAACTGCCTGAAGAGCTCAGAGACAGAATTGTGGCAAGGAACAGATTTGGCCAAGGTTACAAAAAAAATTCTGCTGCACGTAAGGTTACTAAGAGCACAGTGGCCTCCATAATCCTTAAATGGAATACGTTGGGATGACCAGAACCCTTCCTGGAGCTTGCTGTCCAGCCAAACTGGGCAATTGAAGGAGAAGAGCCGTGGTGAGAGAGGTAAAGAAGAACCCAAAGATCACTGTGGCTGAGCTCCAGAGATGCAGTTGGGAGGTGGGAGAAAGTTCTAGAAAGTCAACCATCACTGCAGCCCTCCTCCAGTCGGGGCTTTATGGCATTGTGGCCCGACGGAAGCCTCTCCTCAGTGCAAGACACATGAAAGCCCGCATGGAGTTTGCTAAAAAACACCAGAAGAACTCCAAGATGGTGAGAAATAAGATTCTCTGGTCTGATGAGACCAAGATAGAACTTTTTTAATTCTAAGTGGTATGTGTGGAGAAAACCAGCCACTGCTCATCACCTGTCCAATACAGTTCCCACAGTGAAGCATGGTGGTGGCAGCATTATGCTATGGGGGTGTTTTTCAGATGTAGGGACAGGACGGCTGGTTGCAATCGAAGGAAAGATGAATGCGGCCAAGTACAGGGATATCCTGGACTAAAACCTTCTCTAGAGTGCTCAGGACCCCAAACTGGGCTAATGGTTCACCTTCCAACAAGATAATGACCCTAAGCACACAGCTAAAATAATGAAGAAGTGGCTTCAGAACAACTCCGTGACTGTTCTTGAATGGCAAAGCCACAACCCTGACTTAAACCCAATAGAGCATCTCTGGAGAGATCTGAAAATGGCTGTCCACCAACGTTCACCATCCAACCTGACAGAACTGGAGAGGATCTGCAAGGAGGAATGGCAGAGGATCCCCAAATCCAGGTGTGAAATACTTGTTGCATCATTCCCAAAAAGACTCACGGCTGCATTAGCTAAAAAGGAGGATTCTACTAATTAATGAGCAAGGGGCCTGAATATTTATGGCTGTGTGATATTTCAGTTTTTCTTTTTTAATAAATCTGCAAAGATTTCAACAATTCCATTTTTTTTCTGTCAATATGTGGTGCTGTGTGTACATTAACTCATTCCCTGCCAATGCCGTCATTAAGAATCCAGCTATTCCCTGCCAATGCTGGCTAAAGATGTCAATGGCGTTTTTTAACACGGATGGGTAGGGGAGAGTCTTGTGCAGTTTGTGTGATCGTCAAGCCTCTGGATAACTGCAATGAAGATTGGCACCTTGCCACCCCCCCCCAAAATATTGCTGCGACCGACAGGAATGAGGCCTTAGATCATGCGGAAATAAAGGATAACGCTCCGAGCCGATCGCGCAAAATGTTGGCCCATACATCTCTCTCGGCCGCTTGCTGGCTGTTCCTCTGCCGACCAGGATTTGAATAAATGGGATCCGAAATCGTCAAAGAGTGAACTCCCTTCTGGATAGCCAGGCGAGCTTCCTCCGATGAAGATCGACGAAGTCCGACGATGAAGGTAACTGGTTTGCAGCTCGCGTTAGCTACATTAGCGAGCAAACACGCTCCTTCAGTCCTTGTTACATAAAAACATAATTTAGTCCCACTAGTTCACATTAGACGGTGGATGACTGGTTAGCACATCTGCCTCACAGTTCTGGGGACCGGGGTTCAAATCTCGGCCCCGTCTGTGTGGAGTTTGCATGTTCTCCCCGTGCCTTGGTGGGTTTTCTCCAGGCACTCCGGTTTCCTCCCACATCCAAAAACATCCATGGAAGGTTGATTAAAGACTAAATTGCTCGTAGGTGTGAATGTGAGTGCTTGTTTGTTTCTATGTGCCCTACGATTGGCTGGCGACCGGTTCAGGGTGTACCTCGCCTCCCGCCCGGAGATTGCTGGGATAGGCTCCAGCATCCCGCAACCCTAGTGAGGATAAGCGGTAAAGAAAATGGATGGATAGTTCACATTACAATGTAACGTCTGTTGCCAGTAATGATTTGAATTTTCCATTTCGTCCATCTTGCAGGAATTTAACACCCGCAAGTCGAGGGTCTTTTAGGATTGCGAAGAAGGTAATTTTTTTTTTTTTACCCTTGCAAAACACGTCATCAATAAAAGGTATTCTCTAGTAATTGTATGTATTTTTTTTTTAAATTACAGGCTATGCATCCAGCAGGCGTTCGACTCCCCTTCCAGTACGCAGTGCAGACAAAAAAAAGGTAATTGAAAGCTTTTTTTCCTCCACGTCTCATGACTGCAATTTCAACAATGTATTTTTATAGTAGTAGTTATATTTCTAAACCGCTCAGGTTCTGCTTTGAGCAGACGGAGTGACTGGTTTCAAGGAGAAGGACAACCACACAAGATTCCATTCAATGCCAACAGAAGAATAAAATAAGATGTGGATAAAACTTTGCTATATTTGATGCGCAAGGTAATAAAAACCTGGACAATATCGCAAACGGTAGAGGAGGAGAATTTGGAGGGAAAAAGTGCAAGTGTGAGAGGCCCATTTGTTCATGCATTTTTGTCTAATGTAAATTCTGTACATAGTTATACTTGTAAATAAATAATTTTTCAGTCAAAAGTACTTTCTCAGTGTTGTTTTATGTTTAGATGTTTGAGATTTTCACGAAAGAAAAAAAAACATTGTGAGGATAAGCGCTAAGGAAGATTAATGAATTGTGTCAAAGTAATTGTTCTGCTTGATGTGTCTGTTTTTTTCTTCCAGAAACAGATTTGGCTGAAAGTAGCCTATATTTGACTGCTGATTACTAAAGAACGGTATCAGCTAGAGACAAACTTTTTTTCCTGATGAAAGAAGAGCGTCTGATCTTTCATTTGGAGGTTGTGGTGTTTACATCGTCATAGTACATAATATTCTGTGGGGCTTGGAAAAATCAGTAAAATTGCTCGAAAACGCCTGTCTGTCTAGGGGTTCCCCACTCAGGAACCGGCTGGCAGTGAATGAGTTAATGAGGGGGGGAAATGAACTTAAATTATTTTAGCAAACGGCTGCAATGTAACGAAGAGTGAAAAATTTAAGGGGGTCTGAATACTTTCCATACCCACTGTATTTATCAGTTAAGCGTCTTTAGAGAAGTGTAGAGAATTGTGTGCTTGTTTACATGTTTATGTACCATGTTATGTTAATGTATTTTCCATGTCAAGTCTGCACTAAGTTGCTCATTTAATGTGGCTTCAACTACACTAATATTTAAGTTATTGCTTCATGTTGAGGACATCCTTCTGTAACTTGTGTGGTGTAGATAAGTTTGGTTAAGCTAATGCTTTTTTTGGTACTGTGGATAAGTGAAATTCCTGCCACTTGGCAGCTGCTGAAAGTAACTAAAAAGTTACTTTTTTCTAACTTAGTTACTTGTGAAAGCAAGTAACCAGTAAAGTAACAAAGTTACTTTTAAGATCAAGTAATCAGTAAAGTAACTAAGTTACTTTTTCAAGGTAACTGTGGCAACACTGGATACATCCCTCGATATTTGTAGCCATTGAACCCATAGTACAGGTGGATAATGAACAATACAATTACTTGTGGCTTCTGTGCACTTGACATACTGTATATAGGATATGGATGATGACGCAGCCTTAGCATCCTGGGGTTCAGTTAACAGTATCATGCTCAAGGGTCCTTCAACATGGTCACAGGGGGACTGAGGATCAAACTTGCAATCTTCAGCTTGGGAGACAACCACTCTACCAACTGAGCTAAATTGCCTCAATTCAATGTTTTGATTATACAGTATATTGTAAATATTACACTTTTTTTGAAACAGTGAATTATGTCTCATCTGAGGACGAACGTCCCAATTAAAATATGTTTATTGTCTGGGGGGTGCTTTTATGAGCTTTGCCGCAATGGTTGGACACAGTGTAGCGTAACCAAGGAAACTGCGGCGTCAAATGCACTAATGCAGCCTGTCGGAGCAACTCCTAATCAAACATTACCCACCCAATGTTCTCTGTTTCATCAGGCTGTTAAAATTGGCTGGGAACTCCATTGATGCCCCCCCACACACACACACACGGCCAGTAGTGACCTACATTTTAAGTAGGTGACCTTTAATTATCTATTATTGATCATAGCAACTGGTGTAGCAAAGCATGGGGGTATTTTCATCTTTATCAATCAAAGATACACAGCTAGATGTGTCGCATGGAAAATAACAACAGGAAACACAAACGACAAACTGGTTTGTTAACAACCACTGTCAAACTTCAGGTTTGACCTTTTTAACCTCAACATTTTGAATAGCTGCATTTAAATGGCACCAAAGTTGACAAAACATTCAACGTCTGGTACTGAAAATCTGAATTTTTAAGATTAAAGAATAATAATCTTACAGTGACTAGGATTAACAGTAAACTCCTATACAGGAACGACAGATTACTGTTGTTACAGCTTCATTCATTATGTATTTGACCCTGGAAAAGATTAATTTAATTGGCATTGCAGGAAAACCTGAAAGGTCAAACAAAATTCATTCCATGACCTGGTTGACTTCCAAGTTGTACTAATTCCAAAACAAATGTTGCCATTGCAAATCATGTGAATTTAGTTTGTTCCTAGCAATCTTAAACTGTCAGTATCATAAAATATAGGTGAACTGTACAGGTAAAGTTTTAAGTACACAAAATGAAACTAAAAAATAAATAAATACCTTTATATAGAGAGGGAAGAGTTGGCAAGCTTTCCTGGTCATTTTGACGATAGTCATCATTCATGAGTCATTCACACACCATTTCATACAGTTTGAGCCTTTAATTTAACCTATCATGCATGTTTTGAAATGTGGGGGAAACCCTTGCAAGCAAAGGGAGAACATGCAACACACGCACACACACACACACACACTTCAGATGAAGAAGTGCAGCACTGTTTGTGCGCCCCTTTCACTGAAACCTCTCCTTGCATGCCTGCATGTTTGCTATCTGGCTCTCTGTGGTGTGCAATAAAAATATATAGCAGAGTGTAAAGTTCGCATTGAGACAATATGATCTGTCAAATAAATATTCAATTCACATTTGACATTAGAGATCCACTGTTTTGTATATCAAACAGCAAGATGAGATACCAATGAAGACTCATTGAAACTGAAAGAGTGTAACATTCTTGTCACTGATTTGTCAAACCCAATTCTCTTGTAATAGAGTTCAGTTTACAATACAGTAATAAGGTGTGGCGCTGGCCATGCAGTCAGTCATCTGAGATGGCATCCCAGCCACAGGGGATCATTGTTGACTAAAGAAGCAAGAATCAGACCTGCCTCTACTTTAAACAGTCAGTCCTTGTTTGCTGCAGAAAGGCAACTGGAAACATCATTTGCAAAGCAACTCCCACTCACTCAATTAGTCTCCTTCTGCTTGGGGATATATATATATATATATATATATATATATATATATATATATATACTATCCAGAACATATATTGTGGGATTTATAGGAAACCCAAAACCTATTGCATACAGGTGCCCAGTCCCACCATTTGGATTTCTTCGTATCATCTCTGACGTAATAGTCAACATTAAGATCATATCTACAATAAGCACAGCTCTGTAGCTTTCCCATGAAAGAAACATTCACCTTCAAGGCTGCATATTCGTCACAAGGGTCGACAGTGAATAATAAACGCGAAGTTTCCGTGTAAAGTGATGAACGCGGCCGCTTACCTTGCGTGTGGCCAAGTGTGAAGGAGCTGCTGCGTGGGTGGCGACACTCCCGATGCACAGCAGCCGCACTGCTTCCACAGCGCCACTGACACGCGTGGGTTTGTTCCTGGGTCTCCTAGCTGCTCTTCGTATGACGCTATCGTTCTCTCCACTCGTGCCGGTATTTGGTCACCGGCCGCAATAAGTCGCTCCCTTATCACCTCTTGAAACATTTTGATGTTACAAACAATTCGGGAAAAAAACTAAATACAAAGGTAAAACACTTTTACAAGGCCGCCCTTTGTTCCTCGTCGTCGTTGCGGCATGTAGATACACCGTTTGCTGGCTATTTTGGGCGTTTGCAGCAATGCTAACTTCCGACCTTGCCAAGATGGCGGCGGAAGAGACGAAAATTTACGCTCTTTTAGCAAAAAAAAATGTTTTTTATATAAATTATATATATATATATATATATATATATATATATATATATATTTTAAAAAATTAATATATTATATATATATATATATATATATATTTTATATATATATATATATATATATATATATAAATATATAAAAAATATATATTTGTTTTCCGGGTAAAACTTTGAAATACAGTCAACTCACTGACTACAATTGAAGCCTTGGACCACTGAAGATGCCTAAATCGGGTAGAAGAAGTGACATAAGCGGGGAGTGTGAAAGTGTGCCGCCTAATGATGACTTCCGCCGTTTGCCAAGAAATCTATTGTCTAAAATCCACACTGCAGACAATGCTCTTAAAAGAGGAGGTCATATATGACATTTCTCACTTTATGTCTAAGGCCCAAAAAGAGGAGTAATTCTGTACTAACTGGGACCTTTTGAAATTTGAGCTTCCGAAATTGTTGAGAAATTATTTGATAATAGTTCTTTGTGTGACTTTTACAAATGTACCCAGTATCTTAATTGTTTTTTTTCCTACCCCCCTCAGTGGCTCTACCAGCCTGTCCGCTCGAAATCCACCCAAAGGTGTTCTATCAGTTTGAGGTCAGGCCAGTCAAGTTCATCCACACCTTTATGGAGCTTGCTTTGTGGACAGACATGTTTGAACAGGAAGGGGTAATCTCCAAACTGTTTGACTGTCCAAAATCTCTTGGTATGCTCAAACATTCACTGGAGTTTGGGGGCTATTATTGTGGACATTTCCAACTTTGTGGGAACAGTTTGGAGATGGCCCCTTCCTGTTCCAACATGATTGTGCGTCAGTGCACAAATCAAGATTCATGAAGACATGGATGAGAAAGTTCGACATGGCCTCAACCCTACAGAACACTTTTGGATAGGGATGTCCCGATCACATTTTTTATTTTTTTTTTTATTTTATTTTTTTTTGCACCCGAGTCTGAGTCTTTGATTTGAAGTAGCTGCTGATACTCAGTCCTGATCCAATATATATAACTACCAAAACTCAACTGTTAATATTTGAAAGAACAACCCAAAAATACATCGGTTACGATGCTTATTATAAAACAAAGATATTACTGTTCCATTTGGCAAGATATTTGTACCTTTGGATTATGTTGTCACTTTGTGACATTTAAAATGTTATTAAATGAATTAAACCGATCTTTTTCACCTGATCTCGATCAGCTGAAAATCACTTGATCGAAAATCGGGGTGGTTCACTACTTTTGGATAAATTAGAGCAGAGACTGAGAAACAGGCCTTCTCCTCCAACATAACTTTACAAATGCGCTTCTGGAAAAATGCTCATGAATTCCCATAAACACACTGCAGAGGGTGGACCGATGTCATTTTAAACCCTATTAAGAATGCGATGTCACTTACAGTAAATTCATATCTGAGTCAAGGCAGGTGAGCAAATACTTTTGGCAAAATAGTGTATTATCAAAGTTGGTTGGTATTGACTTTTGTCTTGTTTGCAATTATGACATATATAAAATCCCTGTTATGATGTCAGCTTTTCACTGCCAGGCATTTATCTGCTCTCATCTAAAAGTGTTATTTTTCACCTGATAACTATTTGATTTGGAATAACATACATTCTACAGTATAGGACTACAAGTAAGCGCAAATCTCACTTTATGGAATATTGGTTTCATCCTTAAATTATGTCCAGCTAAAACGAATATTAACGAGAGATTTAATAAATATATTGACGTGAACAATAACTTTTCTGATGAATGCCCTGAAATGGTTGTTCACCTAGTTTTGTACTGCCAAACTGTTTTTTTTTTGTTTTTTTAGCATAAATCTCTAATTTTATTTACAGTAACATCAAAAAGAAAGTTGTGCTCGCTTGGATGAATGTGTTTTGTATATCCAATGTTCTTAAATGCAGCCAGCATTTAAGAACAATCAGAAAAATAAGTATTTCACCTGAATACAATAATGTAAATAGGTCATTCCAGAATTGGAGGACGTAAAACTGACCATCCATCCATCCATTTTCTGAGACGCTTATCCTCACGAGGGTGGCAGGCGTGCTGGAGCCTATCCCAGCTATCATCGGGCAGGAGGCGGGGTACACCCTCAACTGGTTGCCAGCCAATCGCAGGGCACATACAAACAAACAAACCATTCACACTCACATTCACACCTGGGGGCAATTTAGAGACTTCAGTTAAGCTAGCATGCATGTTTTGGGGATGTGTCAGGAAACCGGAGTGCCCGGAGAAAACCCACGCATGCACGGGGAGAACATGCAAACGCCACACAGGCGGGGCCGGGGAGCACACAGAGTAAAAAAGAGGCGGGGTGAGCAGTGGCTCATTTGCATGAGACATGACCGGGGGGCTTAAACCAGGCCAAAAAGGGGGTGTGTAAAGGTGTCATGTAATTCTTGATCCTTGTGGTACAGACATATTATCAAGACACCTGCAAAATCTTTTAAATTGTGAAAACTATTCTCTCTTATAAGTGAAAGGCATGCTCTGTTGGGTTGAGATCGTGTCACTGATGCCTTCAGTGAACTCTTGAACCCATTGAAATTTGGTGCAAATCTGGAAAAAAAAAATGCCATAAAGTAGTTTATTTAGCAAATTCACTTTCTGATTCGTGATGGAACACACAAACGCAAATACCGCACTTTTTCCGACTTTTGTTTCAAGTTTTAACAACAACCAGCACAAATCGGCATGAGGTTCTCTTTGATGCTACTTTTAATTTGAAAATGGACCAATATAAGTGAACACAACTCATTTCTTCTTCTTTCCTTCCTTCTTTTTCTTGCTTTTCTTGTCTTCTACTTTCCGATAAATGCCGAAGCCTTTGCGGACCATGCAGCCTCGCCACCAAGACTGCACCTATGAAGGTCAAATGTCATGGGTCAACTCACGAAAGCCCCATTTCCCCATTTCATTGTCATTGTTGCACACAAATGATCGCGCGGCGCTAGGGTGTGCTATGGCTCCTCCTGGAATACCAATAGCATCTCCCTGACACCCTCAAGAAATGTTATAATTTATCTGCACAATGCTGACAACCATAGACCCAGCAACATAACAGCCCAACCTGCCCAACCTTCACTGACAAATTTAAGTCTTGCGGTCGGCAACTCGGACAAGCAAATGAATGAAAAGTTGTTACCTTGAGAGCAGCTTTATTCCTAACCTCCAGCTGACGCAGTCTCTCCTCCTCTTCCCTTTCCTCCTTCACCACCTGCTCCATCTCGCTGAACTAAAACAAAAAAAAAAGGAACACCTAGTTATTAATGTCCATCCTGTTTTGCATTTGGAGAGGTGTTCACTTTTAAACATATTCAAAGCTGGTAGTTGTTCACCCTTTTTTGCATTGTGGTCAACTTTTCCAAGTTTGTGGTTCTCTTGTAGCGCGTGCGGGTGAGATGCTGCTCCTTCTCTTGCATGTTCTGTTCAGTGCACTGCTGCCACTGTCGCAGCTGCTCTTGTAACTCCTGCTCAATGAAAGGAACATGATGAGCTTGGGTTGCGAAATAAGAGCCATACATGTATAGGACACATTTAGAGAGAGAGAAAAATACAAAACAGTACGTAATTCCTTTAGTGTGGCATTTACAGCTGAAATGGCCAAGATAGAAGTAAAACTGAAAACTAGCACTTGTTATTAAATCACAGCACTGTCTCTGTGTTAAGTGATACAAGTATACACACGTACAGTATACAGTGGGTCCGGAAAGTATTCAGACCCCCTTAACACATTCACTGCCATTGACGGCTTCCATCCATCCATTTTCTGAGCCGCTTCTCCTAACAAGGGTCGCGAGAGTGCTGGAGCCTATCCCAACGATTATCGGGCAGGAGGCGGGGTACACCCTGAACTGGTTGTCAGCCAATCGCAGGGCACATACAAACAAACAACCATTCACACTCACATTCACACCTACGGGCAATTTAGAGTCGCCAATTAACTTGCCATGCATGGTTTTTTTGGGGGGGATGTGGGAGGACACCGGAGTGCCCAGAGAAAACCCACGCAGGCACAGGGACAACATGCAAGCTCCACACAGGCGGGGCCGGGGATTGAACCCCGGTCCACAGAACCGTGAGGCAGACGCTCTAACCAGTCGTCCACTGTGCCGCCCATTGACGGCTTTAGAAGTCAAATATCCATATTAACTGGGAAGGCTGGCAGTGAATGAGTTAAATTTTTCACTGTATATTACCCACTGTATAAAATGTATGTACATATAAAGATACACAGGCATATGTAAAGATATATTTAGATCATACAATATTAACTGCATGAATTGTACCAGTAGTTTTCAAAGGTAAAATGACTTGAGCAAAATAAGGTTGCCTCCCACAATCTTCTGAGCATCCTTTACCGTTTGTAGGCCCTCTCTCTCTGCAGCCAAGCAGCTGTTGGGCCAAGATGCTAGGTGCTGAGGATGCTCTCCACCACACATCTAAAAAAGCTCCTCAGGTCACCACTCTCCAGTCCGGCACGTCGCAGCTTCCGGAGGAAGTAGAGACGTTGGTGTGGTGCCTTCTTGTGCAGACAGGAAGTGTAATGGCTCCATGTGAGGCCCTTGGAAAAGTGGAATCCAAGGTATTTGTAGCTGGAGACCACGTCCACTGCTGCTCCTCCAATGTGCACGGGGGAGAGGATGTCTGCCCCTCCTGAAGTCCACCAAAATCTCCTTGGTCTTCTTCACATTGATGCAAATATTATTATCTTTGCACCACCCCACCAGATGTTCTACCTCCGCTCTGTACTTGGACTCATCGTTGTTGGTGATGCACCCCACTACTGTGTTGTCTGGAAACCTCACTAAATGACTGCTCGGGAATTTCACTGAGCAGTCATAGGTCAGTAGAGTGAACAGGAGGAGGCTAAGCATGCAGAGCTGGAGGGAGACAGTACTGAGGGTGATGGAGGAGACGACGATGATGTGGATCCTGACAGTCTGTTGGTCAGGAAGTCCAGGACCCAGTTCCCCAGTGATGAACACATCCCTAGAATGTCCAGTTTTTCACCAGGATTTGTGGGAAGATGGTGGTGAAGCAGGCGGACGTAGGACTTCTTGCTTTCTAGGTGGGTGATGGCTGTGTGGACCACTGATGAGACGGAATAAGCAGTGGCGGGGTTCTTCTTGTATGTGTATGCGTACTGGTGAGGGTCCACAGTGAGATCGATAGAGTTTTTGATCTGTGCCATGATCGGCTTCTCAAAGCACTTCATGACTATCGTGTAAGGCCAATAGTCATTCAGTCACTGTGGAGCTCTTGGGTACAGGGATGATGTAAGCAGCCTCTAGGCAGGTTGGGACAGATGCTAGGTGGAGCTAGGTGTTAAAAATGTCTGTTACCACCTCTACCAGCTGGTGGGCACAGTCTATCAGTATTTTCCCCGTTATGTACGGCCTTGCGGGGGTTAACCCTTTTCAGGGTCTTCCTTATATCTGCTGAGGGGGATCTGATGTTCATTGCTTGAACATAACGTGCATATTGAGGGCAGGGAGCAAGGAAAGTCACAGCTGTTTTACGTTCTTGGAGGGGAGACTCACTGTTCCAAAAATTCACGTCGTGCCAAGATGAAGTACATCACTTACTGTATGTTCAGATGAGGGACAGATATAGACAGGGACTTTAACCCATATACGCTACAATTTGGTATCTTTCTTCCAGCCAAAACAAACTTGGAGCGTACTGTATCCATAGCACCTGAGAAGACACACTGTCAAACTAATCAAAGCTAATACTGTATGGCAACAGTCGGAGAATGTTTCATGATAGCGAAGGCATCGCAGGGTTCTAGAGTCCTATGGTTTGCTGGAATCTTAAAGCTTTAGAAACGGCTTTGTAACCCTTGCCAGACAAACAGATGTCAATTACCGTATTTCTTGACGGTTCTCGAATTTGTTTGGATTGTGTCTTTTTTGTTTGCAGCTTTTTTACATCTTTTGTCCGACTTGACTTTGTCAGACAACTTCTGTTTAAGTGATTTCTTCATTGAACAGGTCTGGAGGTAGTCAGGATAATAATCAGATTTAGACTGGGAATAGTCACAGACGATAAGATGAAAAGAACGACTGACAGTTTCTTTGGAATGTTCAAGCCTGATTTGTCAATGAGTCCTAACCAGCGCTCGGACACGGAGCACTTTAAGCACCAACACTTTTCAGTAAGTTACCCGTCTTGTAGCAGTGTGTTGGTCCATGACCGTATTGGTCCACACTAAAAAATATAAAGGAGTGTCAGAAATTTAGTACAAGTGGTTTGATGATTAGGTTAACATTTGCCATTTCCTGAGAAACAACCACACAGTGAGCGGCACGGTGAGCGACTGGTTAGGACATCCGCCTCACAGTTTCTTAGGACCGGGGTTCAAATCCCAGCCCTGTCTGTGTGGAGTTTGCATGTTCTCCCTGTGGCTGGGTGGGTTTTCTCCCACATCCCAAAAACATGCATGGTAGGTTAATTGACAACTCTAAATTGCCCATAGGTGTGAATGTGAGTGAGAATGGTTGTTTGTTTCTATGTGCCCTGCGATTGGCTGGCGACCAGTTCAGGGTGTACCCCGCCTCTTGCCCGAAGATAGCTGGGATAGGCTCCAGCACGCCCGCAACCCTCGTGAGGACAAGTGGAACGGAAGATGAATGAATGAATGAACAACCACACAAACTGAAATGATGACTATTGTTAGTGTTTGTTTCAACCAGAAGTGTTTTTAACCAATATTTAATAACCCAGATTGTGGCTCTAATATGCCATTGTAGCAATATAACAATTGTTCAGTGCTATTTGTAATACCAACCGCATTTTGTTTTTTCAGGAAAATCTTTGATTCTTCATGAACTCGCTCCTGCAGGTTCAAATGGTCCTTCAGCAGCTAAGAGTGAGAGATTGAACGAGAGAGAGAAAGGGAGAGAGAGCTGATGTGATGTTTGAAATACATTTAACTTTGGACTCACATGTAAATATCCTGTTACATTATAATAACGTACAAATTACAATGAATTTATTAGGATTCACAACTGAAAAATAAAGAATTGAGAACTATAAAGCTGATTACTGCAACACAGCATATCATAGCAGTAGCAAGCCCGAGGGGCTTTTCTTAATATGTACGATGGGAAGTTTTAGAAAAAATACATTTTTGGTGGAGTATAATATAAATTATTTCACAAAATAATGTTATTGCTTCAATTTGGACCAGCTATTTTTGGGGTTTATGCAGTGTTTGTGGGATTTTGTCCAGGTACCCCGGCTTCCTCCCACACACCAAAAACATGTTTCTTCAATTGAAGACTCGAAATTGGCCACAGAATGTGACTGCGAATGGTTATTTGTCTATATGTGCCCTGCGATTGGCTGGTGACCAGTTCAGGGTGATCCCGCCTCTTGCTCAAAGTCAGCCGGGATTGGCTGCGGCTCACCCACACCATCACAGAACATGGACGGATGAATAGTTAAAAAGTAGGGTGAGGCGCTAAGGCAACACTTGGAAAAATAATAGGATGTTCCACTCACAACAACTTTGTCTTCAAGTCGCTTCTCAGCTTCCCTCATCTCATTTTGGGTTTTCTGGAGCTGCTGCTCAGTGCTTCTGTCCTCGAGATCCTTTCTTGCAGCATTTGAATCAATAAGTCGGTGCAGCCTATCGTTTAGATCCTCGTACAATGTTTGCAGTTCCTGACGGGAGGGTACGCGTTGAGGTTGGAAACGCATTCATTCACAACATCAACCACCAATGGCAAGTTAGATCTGCCGTATCACCTTCAGTTGATCGACTTTCTGTTGGAGCGTCGCTTGTTGTTTTGGAAGTGTACGTCTTCTCCTCTCCATCTCCCTCTTTGCCTCTCTGGGAGCAACATACTCTCATTATTATCACACATAACACATATCAGCTTACCTGATGAAACACATAAAGAAATGTGCTGCCCGGACAAACCAAAAAACAAAAACAAAAAAAGGCACCCGCGCATTCCCCATGACATCATTTGATGATGGTAAAGCAATCCAATGTTCACAACGTATTGTACAACCCCTATTCCAATGAAGTTGGGACGTTGTGTTAAACATAAATAAAAACAGAACGCAATGATTTGCAAATCACGTTCAACCTATATTTAATTGAATACACTACAAAGACAAGATATGTAATGTTCAAACTGATAAACTTGATTGTTTTTAGCAAAGAATCATTAAACTTAGAATTCTATGGCTGCAACACATTCCAAAAAAGCTGGGACAGGTGGCAAAAGAGACTAAGAAAGTTTGAGGAATGCTCATCAAACACTTGTTTGGAACATCCCACAGGTGAACAGGCTAATTGGGAACAGGTGGGTGCCATGATTGGGTATAAAAGGAGCTTGCCTGAATTGCTCAGTCATTCACATGCAAAGATGGGGGGAGGTTCACCTCTTTGTGAAGAACTGCGTGAGTCAACGAGGAAAAGAACCATCCGGACTGTTATGGACGCAAAGTTCAAAAGCCAGCATCTGTGATGGTATGGGGCTGTGTTAGTGCCAATGGCATTGGTAACTTACCCATCTGTGAAGGCACCATTCATGCTAAAAGGTACATACAGGTTTTGGAGAAACATATGCTGCCATCCAAGCAACGTCTTTTTCATGGATGCCCCTGCTTATTTCAGCAAGACTATGACAAACCACATTCTGCACGTGTTACAACAGCGTGGCTTCGTAGTAAAAGAGTGCGGCTACTAGACTGGTCTGCCTGCAGTCCAGACCTGTCTCCCATTGAAAATGTGTGGCGCATTATGAAGCGTAAAATACGACAACGGAGACCTCGGACTGTTGAACAGCTGAAGCTGTACATCAAGCAAGAATGGGAAAGCATTCCACCTACAAAGCTTCAACAATTAGTGTCCTCAGTTCCCAAACGTTTATTGAATGTTGTTAAAAGAAAAGGTGATGTAACGCAGTGGTAAACATGACCCTGTCCCAGCTTTTTTGGAACGTGTTGCAGCCATAATATTAAATGTTAATGATTATTTGCTAAAAACAATAAAGTGTATCAGTTTGAACATTAAATATCTTGTCTTTGTAGTGTATTCAATTAAATATAGGTCGAACATGATTTGCAAATCATTGTATTCTGTTTTTATTTATGTTTAACACAACATCCCAACTTCATTGGAATTGGGGTTGTATATGCCCAACAAGAATTCGATTGTTGTGGAGTCTTCTTCAGCACGTCCCAAAAATCATAATGGGGTTAAGGTCAGGACTCGCCACGTGTGGAAAATGAAATACAGTGGATACTTGTGGTTCAGCACCCCGGATTCACCTATTCGCATATAAAAAAAATAAAATAAAAAATAAAGTTCTTATTTTTCCAATTTGTTTTTTTTTTCTTTTTGGGGGGCTAACCAACCCTTAAAATGTTCATTGGCGGTTTATATCTGCTAATTCAATAATGTTTTGGGTTGAAAAACAATAACATATTTTTTTCTTTTATTAAATCTAATGATCATGGGCATCAATTATCTGCAAATTTTCGCTATTCAGTTGTACGGCCCAGTCCCTATCCCCTGCAAATAGTAGGGTTCTACCGTAATATTATCCTCCCTAAAACAGCATAATGAATTATGGAACTGCCTTCGTGTTGTGAACGACAACACAGGTCTTATAAACGCTACAGCACTTGCTACCAAAAACTATCAATTAATTCATCATTCTTCTTCACCTGATGCGGCCATCACTCTACAACAGTGTTAATCTGCATGACCATTTTGCATTGTTCCAAAATCCAATCTGCATGCTCTCTAGAAACAGAAACATTTATCTTTATTAGCCACAGTGACAAATGTTTTTAAGTTAACACAGCTCAATATGGCTATTGTGGAAATATTCTTACTTTCATTATTAAACAGTTTTTGGTTTTACTGTAATTTTTAAAATTTTATTTCCCACAGTACTTCCAGGTTTTAACAATATGTTGCACAGCCAGGAACCCAATTTAAGGAAGTTTTGTTTAGTTGTGAGTTGAGAAGCTTCTCATTTGTATGCTGCCAACTGTATTAAATGTACAATATTTATCCAGAGGGCCATCGGTAGTGTCATGGTTCCTATTGCAATCTTTTGGAATGCCCCAGCTGACTTTGGCCAAAAGGCAGACAACACCCTGGACTCGTCAACAGTCAATCACATGGCACATACGGACAGACAATCATTTACACTCGCATTCAGTGTCACTGAGTGGGAATTGAACGCAGGCTGCCTGCACGAAAAGTCAGGCCAGTAAACCATCAGCGACTCGGTATAGTTAGCCTCTTGCTCTCGTTCACGCGTCAGTCTTTCTTTTTTTTTTTTTCACGCGACTGGCTTGCTCTCCCTGGGTAGAGTGTTAGTAGAGCCAGACTTTTAACACACCCACCGTTCATAACCTGAAAATGTGTGCGCTGACACCAAAGAAGCGTGACTCATTGAAGTCTGAGGCTGGCTGTAAATCATGGAGCATGGAGTTTTCCTGGGACTTGTGAATGCCATTGAAATTCATTTGGAAAATATAGCACTTTAAAAAATACCTTCCATAGCGAACGGGTCATCACCAGTGAGACATGAGCACCGCTCCGTCTAACATGTTAGTCTTTTAAGGAGAGCATGTGGCTTTTTTAAACCTTATGAAATAAATGCAATAAAAGTAATGTAACAGAATACTGTTAATAAAAGTAATGTAACAGAATACTACATATGACTGAACGCATGTTTGGAGGTACATTAGTAAAAAGGTGTGTGCCTGCCACTCGTAAAAAAGTGTGTGCCTGCCACTCGGTAGATCATCAGTGCCCCACAACCTTCCTTGCGCCACAGAATGTGCAAGTTGCTTTAACATTTTTGACGCCCAAAAAAGAAGCAAATAAAAACAAATGATTGCAATGACTCACCATTGCGCCATGACAATGATTGTAGCGGCAGCCATGCACTTAAAACAAAACAAAAAACTCCAAGCTGCCAGCAGCATATTTGATGTGGAAATGCACCTTGCAGGTGGCAAAAAGTATGCTGGCGCCAATATTTCCCCCTAAATAAGGGCCAAGTAAAGTGGTAGGGACACATTGCAAACAGCCCAAAAGGTCCGCAGCTGCATGCCTTTTTTGACTAACGCACACAGGAGAATATGGCCCTATATCAGCTACGATAGGCTGCAGCTCACTACGACACTGAACAGGATGAACAGTCTGCCACTGCCTTGACCTTGAATAATCACATTCACAAACATGATTGGTGATGGTTGATTAAAGAATCTAAATTGCCCACAGGTGTGAATGTGAGTTTTTTTGTTTTTGTCTAGATGTTTGATCAGCAACCAGTCTAGGGTGTAAAGGAGAACTGTGATAACTGGTTAAATGGTAGTTAAACATTCAAACTGTCGCCCTGACATCGGTGGTCATGAAGTCTTTTGACCGCCTTGTGCTGGTCCACCTCAAGA
Organism: Phycodurus eques; assembly: GCF_024500275.1. NCBI lineage: Eukaryota > Metazoa > Chordata > Actinopteri > Syngnathiformes > Syngnathidae > Phycodurus > Phycodurus eques. Next base: position 6,169,264 of record NC_084528.1, on the reverse strand, counting down.
GTGTCACAGGACCCCCTGAAGTTTGCCTATCGCGCAAACAGGTCTGTGGATCACGTGGGCAACATGGGACTGTACTTCATCCTGAAACATCTCGACGGCGCCCAGACATACACGAGGATCCTGTTGGTGGACTTCGGCTCTGCGTTCAACACCACTCCTCTCCTTCAAGCTTCTTCAACTTAACGTCTCGTCTACCATCTGCCAGTGGCTCTCCAGCTTCCTGACAGGCAGGACACAGCAGGTGAGTCTGGGGGACACCACCTCATCCACACGCACCATCAGCACCGGGGCCCCCCAAGGATGTGTCCTCTCTCCACTGTTCTTCTCTCTCTACACGAACGACTGCACCTCAACGCACCCGACTGTGATACTCCTGAAGTTTGCAGACGACACCACAGTCATCGGCCTCATCAAAGACGGTGACAAGTCTGCATATCAACAGGAAGTGGAGCACCTGGAGCTTTGCTGCAGCCACCACAACCTGGAGCTCAAGATGGTAGAGATGACCGTGGATTTACGGACATATCCTTCCCCACAGCTGCCACTCACGCTGTCCAACTGCCCTGTGTCAACGGTCGAGACCTCCATCTCTGTCAGGATATTTTTACATCGCGCTGCATTATTTGCATACTGTCGTTGATTACTGGGCACTTATGTGTTTGAGAACTCTGTGCACCATTTGCACAATCGTCACTATCCCAGATCATTGCACTATTAGTCACTTGAAATTGCTCTAAATTGGAGCTAAGGACTTCCTTATTTGCACAATTCCATTATATCAGCATCACCACACTAGTGGTACACTTTCATTTCTCAATGACTCTCCATACCTTTTTTGTCCTCAATGTATATTTTGTCATAGTTGCTGTTTGTTATACTAGAGTGGCTCCTACAACCAGAGACAAATTCCTTGTGAATCTTGTAACATATAATACTTGTCCAAGAATGCTGATTGTGATTCTGAGAAAATATTTTTTTTAATAAATAGTTCATGATTATTAAGGATGTATCATTTTCACATGATGTTGTTTGGTTGAACCTTTTGTTGCTCTCAGCATTCTTCTCCTGGTCCTGTCCGTCCACGACCTGCAGCAGGCAGGTGAAGCTCTGTTTCTCCTCTAGCTCAGCCTGTAACTTGGACACCTGCTGTGAGATATAGTGACTGGACGGACAGAACACAACAAACACCGCAGGGTTCACGAGCAACCTCGAGGTAAAATCCTTCCTGATTTATTTAACTGGCCGTAGAATGTGTCACTACTCACCAATCTCGTTTCACCTTTTTCACTCTGGCCTGAAGGCATAAACACCAAGAAAATACAGACATTGAGGATGATTGCACTACTGTATAGTCGACTATGTGGGACTGTCAAGTAGTCACCTGTGACTCTTCAGTACAGCATTCCTTGTGGATCTTGATGGTCAGAGCGTGTTCCAGTATGTCCAGCTGGTCTGAGCACTCCTCAAGTACAGCTGCCAGCCTGAAACTCTGGATCTGGGACAAATACATCTGGGGACATATTATTATTATTATTCATTCTTAAACTGCTCATTTGGTAAGGTATCGTATTGGTAACTTAAGTGGGTCTTCCAAATGGACTGCTGTAACACATCGTACTGTGAGGCAGTAAACCAGCCAATTAGCAAAGAAATAGGAAAATAATTACATTTATCATTGTGATCAAATGGTTAAAAAAGTGGAATTAAAAATATTTTCCATTTCACAATACGCAATTAAACAACAAAACGAACACAAACTTCAACACACGAAAGATTGTTTTACGTTGGCACAGTTAGGGGCAAAAATATGACGTCATCCGCCGTGTTGGTTGCTAGAGAAGTCGTCAATAATATACTAAACATAGTGCTATTAGGAGATTATGCACTGTACACGAGGGGGGGGGGGGGGGGGGGGGGAAACCTGATACTTGCCTCTATAACATGACGCCTGTGAATCTAGTGTCATAAAAGCCCCGTCGAGCCGGCAAACGACGTGGCTCGAGTCGAGGTGATAGTGTATACGTTGCTACGGTAACGTCGCTGTCACGTGGTGCAACTGCACTTCAACCTGAAATTCAAACAGACGCCCAAAAAAGTGTAAACTAAACTTCAAAGCGACAATGTGATAATCGTGTGTAAATGTGGTAAAAAGACATATTTGTTTGTACTGTCCAATCGAGTGCATTCATCATCAAGGACGAAAATTGAAACTGGGAAGAAAAAAAATATATATATACTTTATTGACCACTAAAAACGAGTACAACAACTCAAAAATAAGTAAGGGAGACTACAGGTGTTCTTTGATTTATTTTTTGTTTTTTTGTTGTCAACATTTATTTATTTGTTTAGTTACTCATTTACTCACTCAGCATGGTAACATGGAAACCAATCAGTAAGAATCTGGGCCCAAAGAAACACCAACAGGGTTAAGTCTGTCGTCTGTATTAAATAAGCTACCTTTTTTTTTTTTTTGAAAGTCCCCAAATTTAAAAGACATATACCACTGAAGCTACTGAAAATTACAACAACAACAACAAAATTAAAAACAATTGGGTAAGTAAAGTGCTATTAGTCCTTCAGGATTAAGCGCAGTGAGTCTTGTGCTGTTCAGTCGGTCACATTGAGGGAAGTTCTATAGATGGAAAGTTAAACCTCATTTGTAAAATATTTATTTTGATGACAATTAAGTAAATGGATTTTAATGACTGGTCCAGACCTTTAGCAATAGGAAAATGCAGCCCCATGTAAAATGGCCTACTGGTTTAAACACTTCTCTATTTCCAGTCTTTGTGGTACCTTTTATGTTTTTCTTTTATCGAAGCACCCTTTAAAGCACAAATATCTCCAGACACTGTTCGGAGTATTGCAGAGGTGTGGTGACACACAGACGTATTTTGAAATAAAATTTAAAAAAAAAAAAAAAAAAAAAAAAAAAGAGAAAACAAAAGTGTAGGCATTTCATTTGTTTATTTTTGATCACTTGTGGCACTCTGTCCAGGGAGTTTGAGCTTGATGGTAAGATATTGAAGGTACAAGCTACACCGTTCATGCATGATGGTATCACACTGTGATGCTTCTCCTGTGGACTTCCCCAAGTGAGCCAGCAAATCACTTCATAAAAACTTAGTGTACTGTAGATGACTGTCAATATATTTGCGCGATCATATAAGACAACGTTTAAGGCAGAAAATCCAAAAATAGAATTGCACATTTATTTCAGCCACCTAGTCTGTTTCTGGATGGCAAAGGAACAATGTTAAAGGCATTACATCAAGACTTTTTGTACGTACTTTTACAGTATGTCCCCGCTGCTTAACTGTAACCAAACGTCTGTACAAAAACAAGAATGTCAGGCATTTTATCTAAAGTAAAAGTCACCATTTTCAAAATGTATTCACCCAAAAAACTAAGTAAACGTAATGTGGATTATGTATTGCTAGCGCCCAACAGGAGCAGCAAGTTAATACATTTATAAGTGCCAAATATGAAAATGGAGAAAGCAGCTATTTGAAATAAATGATTGAAAGGCAAGTATGAAAGGTTATATCGGTGGTTATGATGTGTCTGCATGTGCACGAGAATGCACATTTAAAAAAAAGACATAAAACAGAATTACTGAACATGGGCACTATGAACCATATACAGTATGTTTGTTATGTTGTAAATACAAAATCATTTTGTTTGTGATTCTCACAGTAGTTTAATTCAAAACAGATGGATTTTGAATATTTTTTGTGAAATGCATGATTAAGTAAAATTTCAAATAAAGAACCGTTGTTTTATCAGACCACACAGTTTTTAGGATTAGTTTTTTTGTGTGTGTGTTTTTGTATTGTTGGTTTTTTTCCTCTTCCTTTTTATTGAGGAATACGAATAACTGATGAGATGTAATAAGTAAGGGTTTGAAGAATGTGATCATATGTTGGGGCAAGAATACATTATGCGGGTCAAACTGAGAACGACATACAGCGGCTGTCGTCTTAGGGCAGTACAACTGCACACAAATCTATTGTAGGTGATAAATGGATGAATGTAACAAGCGACTGAATACTGAATGGGGTCAAAATTCATCGAGCAATACTTGGTGGAGAAGCCTTCATCAAAAAAAGTTGAGTGTGCTGTAGAGATAAAAATGAGTACAAAAGTCAATTGAAACTAATACAAAATGTAATATTTGAATATCTTGACTCTCACTTTATCCCATGACTGTTGTGCAGGCCCCACAACGCTGTTTCTTCACTCTTGTGCTTATTTAGGTGTGAGCTGGGGTGGACCACCCTACCGTGCCATCCAAGAGGAGGACAGTTGTCCACTTTGACAAAAGTCAATGGGATTGTTGTCCTTTTTCTCCCGAAAGTAATTGAGTGGAAATTAAAGGGTCAACCATAATATGATCCAATTGATTGTAGATCTACACCAGACAGTCATCTGGAGGAGCTGTACACGATGACGAGAGACGGATGGAGACAGTCTAGATGGAGACAGTCTAGATCTCACTGATGGTTCGCTCTGAGGGCCGGTACTCCTCCCTTCCTTTGGGCGAGGACATGTACAAGGACTGCGTCTTGCGTTTTAAACGCGCTCTCTTGGTGGCCAGTGACAGGCTGTGCTTGCTGGAGGCGATGATGTCAGTGATGAACTTCTTGCAGTCAACACACACCTCCATGGTGGCCCAGTCTTCGGTCAGCTCTGATGGAAGCTCAAGTGCTTCGTGAGACTTTAAAGAGCCGTGCTTGGACAACCTGAAAACAACGGGATCACTGTGTTTTATACTGTATATCAATGTAATGTGGAATAATATGTATTAATATAATAAAAAGAAAAGATAAAATCATCCTGAAATAGTTGTATTAGAAATTCTGCCTTCCGAGAGGCATTCATTTAACACTGCACCAGACTGAGTCTGAAAGATAATTCTAATATTTGAGTTATTCGGCAACATTAGAGAGCGAGAGAATATTACAAACAACCCTAAATGCAAGCGACACAGGCATTAATCGGTCTATGTCTGTTTGTTTCATTGACTTCCATGGAGGTTATGATTTTTGAAAGCATGCAATATTTGAAAGGGTACTACTGTGAGCTGTGTGGTTATACACTTTTCTAGGTTGTTTAAAAAGGACCGACAGTAAAAATTCTATCTCGGTGTGCTTCAGCATCCCCAAAATTGTGCTCCAAACACATTCCATACAGTTCATATGTCTTACTTGGACATTGTCTTGTGGATGCTCGGTCGTCTATGACCGCTGGCGGACTTGTCAGATTTGACCTCCCCAGAAGCCTTTCCAGCTTTTTTGGCTCCTGATTTTGATGTGGTAGCTGCCGATGCGCCGTCCGCAGCTAAAGTCAGCCGGTCTTCAGCCACAGAGAGTCCTTGTCCCTCAGAAGTCACGCCACTCATCCTCTCCCTGGGTTGAGTGTTAGTAGACCCGATGGAGTAGATGGGAAGGCTGGAATAAGGTTTGGATGGCAATCTCATCTGTCATAAAACAATTCAAAAATAAGGTTGTAATAAATTCAACCAGCTTGTGATCTTATTTCAAATGATGACCCCCAGAGAGGTTATGTTTCTTTTAAAAACATAAAGGAGTTCAACATGCATTTTAACACATACTTTATTTAGTTTAATTCTGTCATTTAAAGTTTTGGTTGCACACAATTAAATTCTACTCGACTTTTCGTCTGCTTTATAAATTCAATAAATAGGATGAAAGTAAGAAGGATTTGTGACACTTCACCTTTTTGCAACACTGTGAACACACAGGCCTGTAAAGAAAAATGAAGCAATGAATGAAAGTTCTTTCGTGTTCTTTGCTTTTTTTTTTTTTTTTTTTAATTTAAATATTTTTTTTTTTTTTATCTGTGAAACTGTTATGTGAATGGTGTTTTACTTTTTGCAAAACTGGCAGATGTAGGACCAGGTGAAAAAGGAAAATCTTTTGGTCCGACAACAGAAGCAAAGCTGCAATGAAACCATGTAAACATGTGAATTGGAAATCAGTTTTTAACAAAAAAACAAACAAACAAATGTACCGTTAATGATAAAAGAATATAATTCAGCCACAATCAAGTCTGTTCCTCGAACAATATACAGCACTGTATGGTGAAGATTGCTGAAGCGCTCTTCATGTACATCGTTATTAAATAGTAAAGCATGTATAGTCTACTATGATAAAATAACATGTCAAAGCTTACCTTTCCCTTCTTCATTGCGGTGTAGACTTCTTTATACTGCTGAAATTTCTCCAGCTCTGCTTTTACCAACACCTGTCTGATGTGCATCACCTCCTCTACTGTCAAAGACAGACACTCCACAGGGAAACAAAACTCCTCCTGGAAAAAAAGAAAAATAATCACATGCACAACAGCACGCACATACATACACACACACACAGACACAGCAGTCAGTGTTCCTGGCAACATTTGGTGCGCCACACTTGCTGGAGGTAAGAGTGGGGGGCAGAGTACCTGGAGAAAATCCATGCAGGCACAGGGAGAACATGCAAACTCCACACAGGTGAGGCCAGATTTGAACCCAGGTCCTCAAAACTGTGAGGCAGATGTGCTAACCAGTCATCCACAAGCTTCAATAAAAGATGTTTTGTCCGTGGGTTGTAACGTAAGCAATCTAGATGTGTCCAAGTTGTGCGCTAGACTGGTAAAAAGGTGTAACATTAAAAAAAAAAAAAAAAAAAATACTGTAAATATTGAACAGTACTCTCCATAAGAATTGATAACCTTAAGAAAATAAAAAAATATTTTATTTGTCTCCTTGATACTGCCAAGCTGCACTGTAGGATGGATTATACAGGTCAATAAATTAGAATATGGTAGAAAAGTCCATTTATTTCAGTACTCATACATTATGTGGATTCATTCCATACTTTTCAGAGGGCAAATTCCTGCCTAATTTCTATTTCTACATTTTCACGAAATATTCTAGTTTTTAGAAATGGCGAATTTTGTGTTTCTGTCTGCTGTAAGATATAATCATCATAATTATACATGTACTGTATATTAAAAAAGTTTTTATTTTTATTTTTTAAACCTGTCCTGTTCAGCTGCATGGCCTTGCAGATTGATGGATGTGTATGCATTTTGTGCTGGAACAGCTTTGCTGTGCAACGGGGAAGTTTGAAATACTCCCTCTGCTTATTCTTTATTTTTTAAATTATTCTGATGTTGATTGAAAATGCAACCATGTCATGTCAGTCATTAAATATTTTATTTTGAGTGTGTGTAATGCCGCTATAGAACATGAATTGCACTTTTTGGATTGAACTACCTAAATAAAGCTTTTGACGTGAATCTAATTTCTTGAGATGTACCTGTACTACATACAAAAAAAAAAAAAAAAAAAAAAAAGTCTTTGGAAAGACTTGGAGAATTGGGAACACATACAACCAGAACCAATGGACAGTGTCACGCCTGAACCCTTGCTCAAGGGCTACCTGAGCAGCAGGTTAAAATCCCTCACATTTTCTTCAAAAGCATTCCGTGGTCCATCATCAACGTCTATTTTAGAATTTTGGATTTTAGTAGCAGTTCTTTTCTCTCAAGGTACAAGTCAAATACATTTCTGTTAAGCTTATTGATGTATTGTACTTTTGTCTAATTGTTTGGAACTTTTCTTGGGCAAAAAAAGGCAGGTGTACAAAAGACGCAAACTTTGAGGGGAACAACTCAAAGAATGTACAGTGGGTACGGAAAGTTTTCAGAACCCCTTAAATTGTTCACTCTTTGTTATATTGCAGCCATTTATTAAAATCATTTAAGTTCATTTTTTTCCTCATTAGTCTACACACGGCACCCCATATTGACAGAAAAAAAAAACTTAATTGTTGAATTTTTGCTGATTTATTAAAAAAGAAAAATTTTAATATCACAAAGCCATTAAGTATTCAGACCCTTTGCTGTGACACTCATTTAACTCTGGTGCTGTCCATTTCTTCTGAACATCCTCGATAGTTCTTCACCTTCATTGGAGTTCAGCTGTGTTTGATTATACTGATTGGACTTGATTAGGAAAGCCACACACCTGTCCATTTAAGACCTTACAGCTCACAGTGCATGTCAGAGCAAATGTCAATCATGAGGTCAAAGGAACTGCCTGAAGAGCTCAGGGACAGAATTGTGGCAAGGCTACAAAAAAAAAATAATAATAATAATAATTCTGCTTCACTTAAGGTTCCTAAGAGCACAGCGGCCTCCATAATCCTGTAATGGAAGATGCTTGGGACGATCACAACCCTTCCTAGAGCTGGCCGTTCGGCCAAACTGAGCAATTGTTGTTCCCAAAAAAAAACTCATCGCTGTGTTTTAGCTCAAAAGGGTGTTTCTACTAAATACTGTTTTCTACTAAATACTGAAATACTAAGGGTCTGAATACTTATGGCTGTGTGATATTTCAGTTTTTCTTTTTTAATAAATCTGTAAAAAAATTCAACAATTCAGTTTTTTTCTGTCAATATGGGGTGCTGTGTGTACATTAATACGGGAAAAGAAATTAACTGAAATGATTTTCGCGATACAAAAAAAAAAAAAAAAAAAAAGTTACAATTTTAAGGGGGTCTGAATACTTTCCGTACCCACTGTACATTGGAATCTCTCAAGTCAAATTTCCCAAGGGTCATATAATGAAAAAAGCTAAAGGTTTCGGGAAAACTCTTAAGTTGGACTCCCGTTCAACAATTTACACCATGTTTTGCTTTTTTATACGTAGCTCACCATATGAAAACTTTGTTGCAGTCATATATAATCCCACTGCATCAAACTGAAAGGCTTCAGTATGATGCCGCTGCAAAGAACAACTACTGACAGAACAACGACAAACAGAAGAAGAACCGGACAAGTGAAGACAACTACACACATGTATGGGAGGTAGGCAAAATAAGTGTATTGTGCATCCTGTAACATATTGTGTTCATCTTCATAGTTTTCAAGTGTTGAAAATCTTAACAGTAACTCACCAGAGACTTCGAATTCTGTTTAGAGGGCAGCTGAAATGGTCGGACATTGGTCGGCGTTTCCTTCTCGATCGAGTGTCTCCTCTGAGGGGTCCGGCGCCTCTCTGGCTGTGGCGTCGATGAGATGGGCAGGAACTGTGGTGGAGCTGCGATAGCAGTAATAGCGCACAAAAGGAGACATCAATTGGTTTTCATGAAAGTATGATGTATTAGAAAGACCTAATCAGCATTACTAAAAATATAACAAAATATGACGATTTAAGAGGTGAATATTAATTCAAAACTCACTCTTCTTTCCCAGTGCTGTCTCTGGAGATGTGTCATCCATTAGAGATGTTGTTACACTAGAGGTGCTTGCTGATCTGTTCCCTAAAAACTCATCCTGAATAAATATATGGAATATACAACAACACGTATTATAACAATTTGCTCTGCAGACATCAGATGCATTTTGGAATTAAATTATGCCTCAAAAAACACAAGACCCCACTGACATCAGAGTCGGAGGTGTCGAGTTCGGCAAGGCTGGGAGCCTTCAAAAGCTTCTTCCTCTGGGGCACAGACTGAGATCCGGAGGGTTCTGCTTTGGGAGATGCCGGTTCAATGGTCAAAGACAAAGTGCTGGATGTCCTCCTGCCCATGTACGGACTAAATTCATCTGCATAGAGCCACGCACAAAAGACTTGCATTAAGATAACCAGACAAAAATAACACTGGATCTCAAAACATTTTCTCATAGGTTTTCTTGCATCCATAGTTTTTGGTTTGTTATTAAACTTATATCCTGATTGTCTGATAATAATAATTTACCACAGTTTCTTTGAATGACGGTAAAGTCAAACAATGCAAGAATCCTAGGAATGGAGGACAATATTTGGAGATCCTTTTGAGGTCAGAGAGGGAAGGGATGGGTGAATTAGGTTGGTCAGAGGGCGAGGGACGGGAGGAAGCTGGTGTTATACACAGAGCACGGAGGCATCTTTCATGAAATATTCAAATCCTGGCCTCCAGACTTTCCTCCCCTAAATATTAAGGAAGAGAAAATTGCTTATACTATGAAGAAAAAAAACACAGTAGTACAGTATGTATACACAAAAAAACTATTCCAATGAAGCTGGGACATTGTGTAAAATGTACATAAATACAGAATACAATTATTTGGGAATCCTTTTCAAACCATATTGAATACACTACAAAGACAAAACATTTCATTTTTACACTGATGAAAGTTAGTTTTTCTGCATATATTCTCTCATTTTGAATTTGATGCCTGCAACACATTCCAAAATCCGGGAACTACGCTGAGAATGCCCGATCTCGCTCGATCACGGAAGCTAAGCAGGGTCGGCTCCTGGCTAGAACTTGGATGGGAAACCATCTAGGAATACCAGGTGCTGGGGTTTGGGCAGGAGGCCAATCACCTGCTTCCGTAAAGAGTACGGATTACAGAAACTGTAATTGCGCCCTAATGTGCCTCATGGCACTGAGAGCTCTGGAATAAAAAATAAATAAAAACAACACACACACATTCCAAAAAAGCTGGGACAGGGACAACAAAAGACTGGGAAAATTGAGGAATGCTTACAAAAATACAAAATATAAAAAATAAAAAAATACAAAAAAACCTTGTTGAACAGGTTAATACGAAACAGGTGAGTGTCATGATTGGGTATAAAAGGGCCCGAGTTCTCTGGGCCAGAGTTCATCTGATTGCTGCAAAGTGGAAAAACATACAGGTTTTGGAGCAACATATGCTGCCATCCAAGCAAAATCTTTTTCAGGAACATCCCTCCTTATTTCAGCAAGACAATGCCAAGGCACATTCTGCACACGTCTGAACAGAGTGACTCCGTAGTAAAAGAATGCGAGTCATAAACTGGCCTGCCAGCAGTCCAGACCTGTCTCCCAGTAAGAATGTTTGGTGCATTGTGAAGTGCAAAATACGACAACGGAGACCCCGGATTGTTGGGCAACTGAAGTTGTACATCAAGCAAGAATGGGAAAGAATTCTACCGACAAAGTTTCAACAATTAGTATCCTCAGTTCCCAAATGTTTATTGGATGTTGTTAAAAAGGAAAGGTGATGTAACACAGTGGTAAACGTGCCTCTGTCCCAGCTTTTTGGGCCTGTTTTACAGGCATCAAATTCAAAATGAATGAATATTTTCAAATAAATAAAGTTTAGTTTGAACAATAAATATCTTGTTTTGTCATGTATTCAACTGAATATAGTTAGTATAATATATGTATTGAAAAGGATTTGCATATCTTAGGATGCCTTTTTGTATTTGTTTTACACAGCGTCCCAACTTTATTGAAAGGGGGTTTGTGTCTAACAATGTATTTATTTCTGTTAACACAATCAACAGTTAGTAAAACAACTCTTAAAAGGAGGTGAAGGGAAGCTATAGTGGACATAAAAAGGCTATACAACCCTGTTCAAATGGCAGGTTTTTGTGGAAGAAAGAAATTAGACTAAGATACCAATTTTTCAGTATAACCTGTCCAACTCAACAGAAAAAACATGACGGGAAGTAAAAAATAAAAAACAGATAATGTGATTGCACAAGTGCGCGCGCGCACACATACACACACACACACACACACACACACACACACACACTCCCTCTAATAAATGGGGATGTGGCTGTGTTCAGAATTAAGCAATCATATTTAAACTCATGTTAATTGGGGGTAAGCACATACCTGCCACCATTTAAAGTGGCTTTGATAAAGCCCATATAAATTAAGGTGGAAACATATTTACAATTTTCTGAAGGACTCAAATATCAAAACACTTTGGGTGGAATTGATAACAGAGGGGGTAATTGTTCTTTTTCTTGATATATGAATGAAGAAAAAAAAAAAAAGGGCACTCTTGTCATCCAGGGCAAAAGGGGAGGTGCTTGAGCACCACTTGGGGTTTATGGATGCAGATTGAGAAGGAAGGTGTGAGTCAATGTGAAAGAAGTGTCTTGGGTCAAATGAAAAGCCACGGTTGATAATTGCTCCTCATTGAGGGGAAGAAGTCATCCATATGAGCTCATCAGCGAAGGGGCATTTTTGTGCTGCTGGATTCAAACTCGGGCTGAATGTTGATACCATAATTGTGCACTCAACTGCAATTTGGAGTCTTAATATTTGATCAGATAATATATTAGTTGAGAGCCAGGGAGGCAAACAGACAAAGCCATTGGGTTAGGGCTGGGAAAAACATTTTCAAGCAGCAGAGCTCATACTTTACCTAGTCCTGTACGGAACAAGTCCTGTGGCATACTGCGAGTTTTGCCAAAACCTAGAAGGGAATGCCTTCTTCATTACGAAAGCTACACAAACCTTTTACTTGATGTCACAGGTCTATCCTTAGTTAAACAAAGTTTTAAAATGGAATAAAAAGTGTGATTATTATTATTATTTGTTAATGCATGAATTTACTCTGTCGTGAAGGGCCTCTCCTTTCGAGACTCCACATAATTGGAACCCATAGGACTTTACAAAATTGCCCAAATCCTCAATTCACATTTAGATGATGATACACACATGATGTCTTTTTTAGTTTGGAAAATAATGCAGTTAGAGCGAAGCGCTGGTATGAAAAAGGCTGATCCTTTTAATTCTCTGACAAGCATCAAAGTGGTGGCTTTAGCAGCACCCTATGACTAACTGGCAACCCGTCTGGGTTGTACCCTGTCTCTCGCACAAGGTCAGCTCAGCTAGGCTCCCCTGTGCGCCTTAACAGGATACGTGGTAGAAGATGGGTCGATCGATGGCTGGATGGATGGTTTGGGCTGTGTAGGCAATGGACTAATGAAGGTTGTGGTTTTAAAATATAGTAACATACGCTGGTGTTGTCTCCGTGCTCACTGGGAGTAATTATCGTCTCAGTATTGAACCATGAAAAGGTGTCAAGGCAACCACAGAAACAAGCCATTCTCATCTACTTAAGGAAAATTGTTTTCTCTTTTTATTTTCATTGGTTAAATCAGTCATGGATCAAAGAGGAATGATGGATCTATTTATCTATATTTAATGTTGTTAATCACATAAAACCGAAAAAGAGCTAGGTCCGGTGTAAGACTATTGATAATAAAATAACTGCTGTATATTTGTTGCAAATACTGTCCAGTACTACAACACCATAAATGCCTGCTTTGATCCAGTGGCAGTTCTCGAGGGACCAAAACTTTTAAAACCGTTGATGATAGTAGTACGGCCCACCTGGGGAAAAAAAAACATTTCACTTGGACCCAGTCTGGTCACCATGCAAAAAAAACGGGCTAGAACCGTCACTGACCAATGCCCATACTTACTCTAATGTCCTGCATTGTCTAATTTTGGGCAATTATGTACCATTATATAAAAAAATGGGCCCACAAGTGCAAATGGAGGAGCACACATACAAGATAATCCCACAGCATGAATGATTCAGTGTGATAATAAAGATTACTGTATGTTAGGATGAGAGACACTGGCTTCAGTAAGAGAAAAGTCGATGCCTCAGTGACACACTGAGAAACATGAAAAAGCCTTTTGTACGATGTACAACGATAATGACTCCGAAAGATGCCACGTTGGCAGAGATACTTTTTCTGCAGCAGTCATTTACTTGAATAGGAAAAGACCAGAAGTACCAGCAAGGCAAATGTTATGTAACTAGTCCATAAGGTTGGACAGGAGAATTTTTTTAATACTCTTGTACAAACTTCCGCACATAACAATAGACCAAGACATTGCACTTAAAACTGGTGTATAAATTAAACACTGGCTTCTATGGTCACGGTAAGTAGTGAGGGGCGGTGGCAGTGGGTTCGACCACAAACTTTAGCGGCTAGTTTGAGTTAGTTGTTATCATCTTAGAGTTGATAACTTTTACATTTGGATGGCTCTTAAAATGTCACGTAAAACATTGCCTGTACAGTTAGTGTATTACTGTTTACAATTTTGGGTATTTCGTTTGGGAAGAACGTCACAGAGCAGATTGTGTTCAACCCGAGAGGTTTAAAAGATGCTGGTGTGAAACAACGTTAATATACCGAGGCTAATAGAGGGGGAATGCAAGTTGAAGAAGAAAGGAACCATTCCCTTGTAATTGTTTATTTGAGTGTAACACTGCCTTCCAAATCATGTTTCAGAAAATTTCATTTTGTTTTTAACATTTGAAATGAATAGATGTTTCTGTAAATTGTTCACTTTTTTTTTTTTTTTTTGAATTACACTCATCTGCATTCGCTCTTGGTGAAGAGTGTCCCCCATTGGCACATTGCACATCCACACACACATCAGCCAACCTTCACCAACTACTGAAGCATGAAATATGAATGCAGTGCACAGACGCTCTATGTGTGTGTGTGTGTGTGTGTGTGCGTGCGTGTTTGTGTGTGCATGCTTGATGATGAGCAGCCATAGCGAGTGAGAAGAGGAGAAGATATCATTTTAAATAACGAAAGCCAGGTAAGCAGCAAGAGGAACGTTACCTGAAGCATCAAAACTGAAAGACATGCTAAGTGGACGAATTACTGAAACGAGAAATGCATGGCATGGGACAGTCATTTGGATTAGGAGGTTATTTAAGGCAAAGGGTTATCATAAGTAATATACTTTGACTGCAGACAGAAAGACATTTTGGAAGTTAGCATGCTTAATTTGAGTTTCAAGTGTAGTTGAAAAAAAAAACAAATCTTTTACATTTTACAAGCAATTAGCAGCAGTGAGTGTACTGTAATTTGCATTCCACTCAGTATTACAATTGAACTCTCACTATATTGCGGGCTATATAGTTAGCAAAGCAATAGGAGGTGATAGCTGAGATGCAAATGGCAGCATTCGCAAAGAGAAGAGAAAGAAATTAATGTGTGTAACAAAAGTAGAGTATGAATACCTTTGCAACCTAACTCTTATGAAGTAATCCTGGGCTATTTGGGATTTGTAAGTCATTTGTAAGCACAGTCACAAAGTAAAAGTGGAAGACTCATACGTCACGTTAAGGGTAAGTTACGTACTGTGGGCTGTGTTTGCGACATACAGTAAGAGGTTCTTAATATCCGAGACAACAATGGAAATGGATTTTTAAACATTTCAGGCATCTATCCTGGGTGGGATTGCTGTATGAAATTGACATTTTGCCAAAATTAACAAATAGTATCTACAGATACAATATATTGGATCTACAATACAATATCTACTGTATGTAACTAATGAAAGGAAATAGGATAGTACGTATAGTCTTTTTTTTTTTTAGTCAAAACTGAACATTCGTAAAAAACCCAGCATTATAAAATGCATCTTTTATAGGCTATTTACAGTCCAGACAGTACTAATATAGACTATAGAGAACTGTGCATATAATTCTATGTATTTTAGTTGAGTTTTAGTTTGTTTTTATGGTTGATAAATAATAACATGTCAAACAGATGTGTTTGTCCCTGATCTCAAAAGTATGCAAAAGAGCAGCAGGCACAAACAAGAAGGTCTTGAGGGTCTTACCTAGCCTTCCCCTGCGGACCATATCTGGTGTCACGGGTCGAAGTTTCCTCTCAGATTTAATTTCTTCTAGGATCCTCTCATGCAGGGTGGGGGGAGGCTGAGTTGGTGGCTTCAGTTTTCGTGCAGACACCTACCAAACAATGTGACGATTGATAGAAAAACAAGTGCATTGTGATGCTTAAAGGCTGATCACAATTGTCTTCAATCATAAAGTATGCCAAATTTATCTAAGAACTAGATATTTTTGGTCATGTATGTGACCACAATGTAAATGACTGGGGATCTTCAAAACCTTTTATGATACTCTATATGTACCATAAAAAGTTGAGCAAAATTATTATGTTCCATCAAGGCTCCATTTGCATGTTTCAGATGACACAATCTCGATTTTTTATTTTTTTTGCACTCAATTAGAATATGCACATGGCAGCATAGAGAGAGAGAAATGCATGGAATCAGATCCTGTACCCTTCGAGTTAAAGCAGACATCTTTCAAATGTGAATTAAAATTCACTACATATCGGATATACCCCATCAACCGAGATTGGTAGTAATGTGCTACATTTACTCCATTACATATACTCAAGTAACATTTTGGATAAATGATACTTGTCAGAGTAGTTTGAATGCACCATACTTATGAGTTTTACTTGAGTATTCATGTGAAGCAGAATCGATACTTTTACTCTGTTACAATGATCAACATGCAGCAACATATTTTTTTCTTATTTTCACTTGTCACATCCGGGCACATACACACATTCAGGGTTTCTTCAGGGGGTTGATGTGGGGTCGGGGTGTGCGTGTGTCAGACCAGGTTTCAGTACGTCAGTGCTCTTTCCTGGTCTAGGAACCCTGCCCCTCGGCCCTGCCTGCCCCCAGGATTTTAATGCATTACACACACTCATCCCCCTTCTTGTAATGCACCACAAACAGCCATCTCCCGGGGGGGTCTTGGGGGTAGGCTGGTTTGGCTGGGGCCCTGGATCCCTCGGTGTGGGACATGTCCCGTCCACCGGGCCGCTCTCTGGTGGACTCCTGGGCCCGATCCCGCCTCTCGATTGAGTGGGAGGGGTCCTCAGCCTCCGCGGTGCAGGCACAGCAATTACAGGACACTTCTGTCAGTCATTGTGAATGCGAAACGGTGTTCGAAATTCACTTGCATGTGTCCGCAGACACACACCCATGGGACTTATTCACTGGGTGTGGAGCGACTCACTCATTGCGACAAATAACTTATGACTATGCAAATTTCCTTATGTATCCCCTCACTCACACTCTGGTCCTATAGACGTTTAGAATTTACATAGCCACTCCCACCACACTTCAAATTCTGTCCATAAAAGTGATGAACAGAATCGGTGACAAAGGGCAGCCGTTGCGGAGTCCAACCCTCACTGGAAACGAATCTGACAGACTGCCGGCAATGCGTACCAAACTCTGACACCAGTCGTACAGGGACCGAACAGCCCGTACAAGGTGGTTTGGTACTTCATACTCCCAAAGCACGCCCCACAGGACTCCCCGAGGGACACAGTCGAACGCCTTCTCCAAGTCCACAAAACACACTAGAGTTGGGCGAACTCCCATGCACCCTCGAGGGCCCTTACGAGGATGAAGAGCTGGTCCACTGTTCCACGGCCAGGACGAAAACCACACTGCTCCTCCTGAATCTGAGATTCAACTTCCCGATGGACCCTCCTCTCCAGCACCCCTGAATAGACCTTACCAGGGAGGCTGAGGAGTGTGATCCCCCCTGTAGTTGGAACACACCCTACGGTCCCCCTCCTTAGAAAGGGGGACCACCACCCCAGTCTGCCAATCCAGAGGCATTTTCCCCGATGTCCACGTGTTGTTGCAGAGTCGTGTTAACAAGGACAGCCCTACAACATCCAAAGGCTTGAGGAACTCCGGGCGAATCTCATCTATACCTTGCCACTGAGGAGCTTTTGATAGGACTCCTTCTACAGCTTGACGGCATCCCTCACCGCTGGTGCCCACCAACAAGTCCGTGGATTGCCGCCACGACAGGCACCGACAACCTTACGGCCACAGCTCCAGTCGGCCGCCCCGGCAATAGAGGCGTGGAACGTGGTCCACTCGGACTCAATATCCCCTGCCTCCCCAAGGACGCGGGTGAAGTTCTGCCGGAGGTGGGAGTTGAAACGCCTTCTGACAGGGGATTCTGCCAGACGTTCCCAGCAGACCCTCACAATACATTTGGGCCTGCCAGGTCGGACTGGGATCTTCCCTCACCATCGGAGCCAACTCACCACCAGGTGGTGATCAGTTGACAGGACCTTCGGCCACCGCCCAGCTCACACTGCACCCGAACCCTATTGCCCCTCCCACAGGTGGTGAGCCCATGGGAAGGGGGACCCACATTAGCCTTCCGGGCTGTGCCCGGCCAGGCCACATGGGTGCAGGCCCGGCCACCAGGCGTTCACCTTCGAGCCCGACCTCCAGGCCTGGCTCCAGAGGGGGGCCCTGGTGACCCGCGTCCGGGCAAGGGAAACCTAGATCCATATATTTCGTTCGTCATAGAGGTTTTTGGAGCCGTGCTTTGTCTGGTCCCTCACCTAGGACCTGTTTGCCATGGGTGACCCTACCAGAGGCGTGAAGCCCCAGACAACTTAGCTCCTAGGATCATTGGGACACACAAACCCCTCCACCACAATAAGGTGACAGCTCAAGGAGAGGGTCTGAAAATGATTCATTAATAAATTCATTCATTTACCGTATCGCTTATCCTCACTAGGGTCGCCTATGCCAGCTAACTTTGGGCGAGAGGCAGTGTACATCCAGAACTGGTTGCCAGCCAATCGCATGGCACACAGAAACTAACAACCATTCACACTCACATTCACACCTATGGGTAATTTAGAGTCTTCAATTAACCAATTAACCTAACCTACCATGCATGCTTTTGGAATGCGGAAAGAAACCGGAGTACCCAGAGAAAACCCACGCAGGCACGGGGACAACATGCAAACGACACACAGGCGGGGACGGACTTTTTTGAACCCGGGTCCTCAGAATTGTGAGGAAGATGTGCTAACCAGTCGGTCACCGTGCCCCCTCTTTGATCAACTCAATCAAATATGTTTTGCTCAGTCTTTCTGTGCGGGCACGGTGGTTGGGGTGACCCATGGAGAATGCTGCTATACATTAATGAAATTAGTTTGCTTGAAACACCGGTCAGGCATGTGATTGGTCTGGCTGGAGAGCTGTGGCAGTTCTGATGTTTAAATACATGTGATAGCTTTCCGGAAATCTTTGACATTATTATTAGTACGTGTAGTGAATATTGGAACCTTCCCACCTTCCCGGGGTGCTAGACTTACTATAGCCTCTGAAGCACATAAGAAGAAATGTGCTTAAGTTGACGAAAAGCGCACAGTTGCCACCTTTTCCCCTCTTACAAACATGGGAAACTGTGGCCTACTGCCAACAAGCAACAGAAAGTTTGCAAATTCCTCTCTCTGAAGTAACAAGTAATTGTAGATGCTATTTTTTTCTTCTTTCCTTCCTCAAGTAATTTAATAGAAGTGCTAAACCTCTGTGTTTAGCTCCACACTTCATGATCGTACCTAGAGTGCTACTGCGACTGCTACCCCAGAGAGTGTGCGCGTTAAAAAGTGAAAAGGTACAGGTTGGATATTTTGGGATGGTTTATTATGTAAACACTTCACCAAACTATATTGCTTGTTGAAAACAATGCTGGAGTAAACAAATCCCTCAGGTGAAAAAAGTATATATTCCCCCTATTTAATGCTATACTGGACTTGTCATACAAAAATTGGAGACAATCGCAGGACTATGCTGACAGCAATAGAATCTCAAATCAATGGAGAAGTCCAGATCCACTATTATCCTGCACAGGAACAACTGCTATGACTGGAATATACAGTCATATACAGTTATGTGTTTCTTAAGTTACATCACTCAGTCTAATGCATTTTGCTACATCAAAACTGCATGACTACGGTTTGTACAGTGCTGCATTGTTACGTGGTAATGTTGAAGGGTTTATTGGCTGAAAGCAGGGCATTTAAGGAGAACACTCAGTGAAGAGCTGAAAAAGATGTTTGTTCATTGGAACAGCCCCATGGCCTCTTTGAGATGAGCAGTCCACCATGAAAATATAAAAATTAAAAGAGAAGATTTATGTACAGTGAACACCCATTATTCATGGTGGATGAGGACCGAGCTCTGCCACAAGTGACAAAAATCAGCAAGTAACAGAAGGCCACCCAAAAAGGTTTGTAATCGCTTACAGATGTCACAAGATGGCGGAAAATCACTTTCTCTATTAGATGAGCCTACGGCCTGACGAAATGAAGTTCCTGCCCTAAATTCCACTTAGGTCCTGATCACAAAGAAGCCATAAGATGGATCTGTTCATTATATGTTTCAGCAACGTGTAGTGACAGACAGATGAATTAATTGCTTCTTTCGTTAGATGGCAGGAAGTACAATAAACATGGAATTCCAGCAATTGCCATTTTTGTTTGTTGGTGTGCCATGAGATTGTTTTACTGTAAAATGGGTGCCTTGGCTGAATGAAGTTTGAGAAACACTGGTCTAGTAAAAAAAAAAAAGCACATACTCCAACATAGCAATGGTCAGTATCTCACTAAGGGTGTTGCAAGCTTGTACTGGGAGGCATTGTGATAAGAGGACGTAAGAATTTAGTTTCACTCACGGGGTTAAGGGGTGGTCTGGATCGAATGAACTCCAGTATGACTTCATGAGCACTCTTCTTAAGCCTGGGTGGGATGTCTCCTTTCACCTTAACAAACACACAAGCAAATGCAACTACTGATCCATCCCTTGAATTGCAAAAATGATTTGAAACAATAGACGTTATTGCAGTTCATTTGGTCAAGGGTGAATGCTGTCATCCACCCCCTGTTGCGCACCAAAAGGGTGGACCATGATAGAGGTGGTCTCTGTCCATTCTCAAGTAAACTCTGGAGCTGTTTGGTTCACTTCAGTTCATATTGCCAGAAAAGATTAGGAATCCAGTCTTAAAGTCAAATGTAATTCTTTTTGTTTTTATGAGACCAAATTCAAGACAATAATCTGAATAATCAGCCAAGGCTAATGGAACAAAAGAAAAACTGCATTACGAAATACAACAAATTACAGCAGCAGTTGTATAGGGTTTAAACCAGGCCATTTAAATTTTTGGTTGCTGTAGTAATATGATATTAACGTATTTTAACATATATTTGTATGTATAGTTTCTGTCCAACCATGATTAATAACATTTAACAAACATTTCAATGCTATTGTCAGTGTCCAATGTCCATCATCTTTGAGACAAAACGTTCTTACTCATACCAAATGTACTCAATAGTATCATACTGGTTTACAATTGAAAATAACCCAAGGCTGTAACTATTTTCGCCTTATTATTCAAGCAAGTTGCTCTTGAGAAAACTAGAACATCACAAGCGCATTAAGCAGACCAACACATAATCACATGTTGACGCTGTCCAGATTGGATACTAACCATGACTTTGCGCAGTTTGTAGCGTTTGGACCTGATATCATTCATGAGCATTTCGTAGGGAGTAAGCTGGTACTCGGTAGGCAGCGGGTCATACTGACGCTCCTGCACCTTTTTCAGCTTTACTCCTTCTCGAAGGTCTCTCATCACCTGAACCCAAAATCGAGCCTGACAGGAAGTAAAGGGCATCAGAAAGCAGGGAGGCAAAACAAATATAGCATGACCCTTTGAAAGATAATTTATTTGGACAATCTGGATAATGCTTCCATCCAGTTAAATATGGTTGCTAAATCTATATGAAGTTGTAAAGGCATTTATTAAGACGGACTTGTAGTATTGTTGTGGTCATGGTTTGATTTTTATTAAGTCAGTTAGGCCTTTATAATTGAGTTGAGACAGGTTCAGTAAATTGGTTGAGATCCATGATAGTTTGTATGTTACCCAATCAGCATTTTGTAAGTCATTCAGGTCTCTTCTGGAATCTTCTGTTGAATCCTCCTCCATTTTACGAAGATTCTGTAAGAGAAAAGAGAAGGCAGAGTTAGACTAAAGAGAATAAGTGGATTTTAAATGTCATATTATCCAGAGTGAAGACTTTATATACTGTAAATTGCACTTCCCGACTTGACAGCTCTCATGCGAGTGATGGGTGGGAGAGCAACAAATCTGCAAGGTGCCGTTTTCTGGCACCCTACATTAGGGTACGAAACAGTGGTATAGTATGTAAATTATGGATGAGATACTTTTTTTCCATTAATTGGCACTCTTTTCTTTCTGTCAAAAACTCCAAAGGCTTGTCTTTTGCCAGTCGGGGACATAGATGAAGAAAAATCACTCCTCACATTTTTAGATGAGCATTGTATGCAAACAGTGAACAAAAAGTGAAACCCCAATTCCAGTGAAGTTGGGGCATTATATAAAACCTAAATAAAAACATAACGCAATGATTTGCAACTACTTTTCCCTCTATACTCAATTTTATTACACTGCAAAGACAAGATACTTAATGGTCAAACTGATAAAGGTTTTTTGTTTGTTTTTTTGCAAATATTCACTCATTTTGTATTTGATGCCTCCAACAACGTTCCAAAAAAGCTGGGAAAGGGGCATGTTTACCACTATTTTACATCACCTTTCCTTTTAACAAACCACAATAAGTGTTTGGGAACTGAGGACACTAATTTTTGAAACTTTGTTGGTGAAATTCCTTCCCATTCTTGCTTGATGTACAACTCCAGTTGCTCAACAGTCCGGGGTCTCTCGTCGTATTTTGCACTTCATCATGTGCCACAAAGTTTCAATGCGAGACAGGTCTGGACTGCTGGCAGGCCAGTCTAGTAGTAGCACTCTTTAAACTCTTTTACTACGAAGCCACGCTGTTGTTACACGTACAGAATGTGGCGTGGCACTGTCTTGCTTAAATAAGCAGGGATGTCCCTGAAAAAGACATTGCTTGAATGGCAGCATATGTTGCTCGAAAACCAGTATGTACTTTTCAGCATTATTGGTGCCTTCACAGACGTGAAAGTTACCAATGTCATGGGCACTAACACACCCCCGTACCATCACAGATTCTTGGTATTGAATTTTGCGCTGATAATCTGGATGGACCTTTTCATCTGTGGCCCAGAGGACACGACCTCCATGATTTCCAAAAACAATTTGAAATTTGGACTCGTCAGACCACAGCACACTTTTCCACTTTGCGTCAGTCTATCTCAGATGAGCTCGGGCCAAGAGAAGCCAGCTGCATTTTTGGGTGTTGTTGATATATGGCTTTCGCTTTGCATGGTATAGTTTTAACTTACATTTGTACATGTAGCAACAAACTGTCTTAACTGACAATGGTTTTCTGAAGTGTTACTAAGCCCACATGGTAATATCCCTGACACAATGGTGGTGGTTTTTAATGCAGTGCCACCTGAGGAATCGAAGGTCACGGACATTCAAGAGTGTCTTCGGACTTGTCACTTAAGTGCAGAGAATTCATCCGATTCTCAATCTTTTGACATTATGGACCAGAGATGATGAAATCCTAAATTTCTTGCAGTTGTACATTGAAATACGTTGTTCTTAAACTGGTGGATACACTAGGTTCCAAGTCCCAACTTCATTAGAATTGGGGTTTGAAGACAAACCTTCACATTAAGACCTAAGAATAAAAGTGAAAGTGAGAGCCAGTGTACACCCTGAACTGGTCGCCAGCCAATCGCAGGGCACATATAGACAAGCAATCATTCACTCTCACATTCACACCTACGGGTAATTTAGAGTCTCCAATTTAGAGTCTCCAATTAATCCATGTTTTTGGGATGTGGGAGGAAACCGGAGTGCCCGGAAAAAACCCACGCAGGCACGGGGAGAACATGCAAACTCCACACAGGCGAGGCCAGATTTTTTTGAACCCGGGTACTCAGAACTGTGAGGCAGATGTGCTAACCAGGATATATGGATATTTTGGGATGGTTTATAAAGTAAACACTTTATAACACTCCCCCCTATTTAATGCTATACTAGACTTGTCATACAAAAATTGGAGACAATCGCAGGACTATGCTGACAGCAATAGAATCTCAAATCAATGGCTGTGACTGGAATATACAGTAAGCTCTATTATGTGTTTCTTAAGTAACATCACACAGTCTCATGCATTTTTGCTACATCAAAACTGCATGACTACGGTTTGTACAGTGCTGCATTGTTACGTGGTAATGTTGAAGGGTTTATTGGATGAAAGCAGGGCAATTAAGGAGAACACTCAGTGAAGAGCTGAAAAATATGTTTGCTCATTGGAACAGCCCAATGGCCTCTTTGAGATGGGCTGTCCACCATAAAAATATCCAAATTAAAACAGAGACATTTTCTGTACAGTGAACTATTATTCATGGTGGATGAGGACCGAACTCTGCCACAAGTGACAATAATCAGCAAGTAACTGAAGGCCACCCAAAAAGGTTTGTAATCGCTTACAGATGTCACAAGATGGCGGAAAATCACTTTCTCTATTAGATGAGCCTATGGCCTGACTAAAGGAAGGTCCTGCCCTAAATTCTACTTAGGTCCTTATCAAAAAGACACCATAAGATGGTAAAATAATAATTTATAATATTTTTGTATTAGACATGGCTCCACGAATTGGCAGATTCGCAAATGCCAAACCGTGAATATGTGAGGGTTCAATGTACATTGAGGAAACAGAATTCATCCACAAATCCATTTTCTATAGCAATTATCCTTTTCGTGGTCAGAGCAGGAGCTGAAGCAGACTGGCATTGGGTGCGAATTCATAATACATAAAACATAAATCATAAATCTCCTTTAACATTTGTCGTCCTTGTATTCAACGTTGGTTTGCTGCTTTTCTGTGAATGTCTTTTGGCAGGAGACATTTAAAGAGACAACAAACATTGCTTGGCCTTAAGACGGCTCCCCTGTGGGTTGTCACAACACTGCTATACAGATAGGCAATGCTGTGTGGGCGAGGGAGACGCACATATGCGCAGGCACAGATGTATGCATACATTACCCAACAAGTAATATATTCCCATTCACGGACACGTAACGTAAGCATCCATGCGTAATCACTTAAACAGCAGTAATAGGTTACAGTAGTAGTAGTTACAGTTATGAGAAACAGTATGTCCCTATTCAAATACTAGCATTTTGTGATATAAGACATGGGAATAACAATCATTTCAAAACTTTTTCTACCATTAATGTGACCTATAACCTTTACAACTCAACTGGAAACATCCATCCATCCATTTTCTGAGCCGCTTCTCCTCACTCGGGTCCCGGGCGTGCTGGAGCTTATCCCAGCTATCATCGGGCAGGAGGAGGGGTACACCCTGAACCGGTTGCCAGCCAATCGCAGGGCACATACAAACAACCAACCATTCACACTCACATTCACACCTACGGGCAATTTAGAGTCTCCAATGTATGCATGTTTTTGGGATGTTGGAGGAAACCGGGGTGCCCGGAGAAAACCCACGCAGGCACGGGGAGAACATGCAAACTCCACACAGGCGGGACCGGGGATTGAACCACGCTCCTCAGAACTGTGAGGCTGACGCTCTAACCAGTCGCCCACCGTGCCGCCCAACTGGAAACAAACTAAGTCAAAACAAAACAACTAAGTATAAGGTGGTTGCACAACTTGGAGAACTTTGTAGGTGAGAAGGAGATTTTTGTAAAAGATGCAATACTGTACAGGGTGCCAGTGAAGTTGAATGTAAATAGGCAGTGAAAGGGGATGTCATGACTTACTTAACGACACAAAATACAACTAAAGGTTTCAGGACTGGTGTCACAAAAGATACATTTCAAATCCAAACTACAACCTCAACTTTACCCATTCAAAATAATCCCCTGGAGTCTAACGCACTTTCTGCCACGCCTCCATGCAATCCTGGAAGCATTCTTCCAGGATCTTCCGCAGCTCCGCCATCACGGCCATGTTGATGTCGTTGACGTCTGCAAAACAGATACCCTCCATGACCCCCTTGAGCTTGGTAAAGAGGGGGGGAATCAAACGGAGCTAGGTCGGGTGAATGGGGTTTGCTCCAGCACAGCAATGTTCTTCTCAGCCAGGAACTGTCAGATGCTCAGCGCATTGTGAGTAGCCGTGTTGTCATGGCAGCCACGAGTTGTCCTGCCACAACTCTCGCCTATTTTTCACGCACTAAAGCAAACGCCGCTGGACCTCTTTGTAGACATGCTCATTGATCATCTGGCCCACATTTATGGGCGAAACTCCTAGTTTGGGTTTGAAATACAGCATATATTCTGTGACGCCCGTCCTGGAACTATTCTGACACACCTTCATAGTTCATGCAAAATAGAATATAGAAATTCGTTATTAGAATAAAGACATTGAAATCAATACAAGCCATTACAGCTTTGCGAACCCAAAAAAGTTAATGGTGGCCAAAGAGTTTAGCACTAGTAGCACAGTACTTTAGCAATTAATTCTGCGGCAACAAGAATCCATAATATAACCCTGTATATAACTTACTGTATCTCTTGATATTCTGTAATGTACAGGGAACATAAAGTCAAGTCACCCAAGCTGAGTTGGGTGGTGACACAAAACACTTTTAGAGACATTATAAAAAATAAATAAATAAATAAAGTGATGGGGTTGAATTTGTATGCGATGAATAAGGCCATTGGAATAAACTGTGATTAATTGGAGCCAAATTAACCCTAAAAGAAGAGGAAAAAGTCCATGCTATAATAGCTTAGCCCAGCCATTAGTAACGTTACATTCATTCTGCTTTCTTTTTCTATTTTTTTCTCCCACCACTAACAAGAACAGTTATGTAACTGACCAAATTCCCTCTATTCATTCACATGCATTATGCACACTGAAAGGGCAGTTTTAGAAGAACATAGCAGGACGGAACCCTGAGGTGGAGACACATGCACGCACACACATAAATACAGTACACACCTTCCAACAGGAAGTACACTGCTGCCCAAGAGGCAAAGCCTTCACGTGATGTCAAGAGGTCAATGAACAGTAGAAAAACATTGCATGTTCATGGCAACAGCCTAACAGTGGGTGATGAGGAAAATAAATGCACTGAAGAAATGATCCCGTGTTCAACCACATTGCTGTTGCTCGCCCCTCACATTTCCAGTCTTGTCATCTAGTAGAAAGCTGTAATCACATTATCTTTGAAGTTAACGCAATGTAATTAGGCTCCCAACATCAAATTATTATGTAGCCCAATCTGAAATAACCTGACATTGAATAAATGACCCGCAGTAATAATGTTAATGCGGTTGGCATAATCTATCAGTTTGTGAAAAGTTCAGCTATTTCATGGAGCGACCCCATGACACAGCACCAACGCTATTAGTGCTGGCGTCTGTCTGAACATTGGTTTGGAAAGTTAGTGTGACTTGGCAGTTTTGTCTGCGTGTCAGCATGTCAGATCCTGTCTTCTGTGTAGGACATGCTACTTTGTCTTCATTGTGGCCCAGCCTGTCAGCTCAAGAGCATGTCTTATCAACACCACACTGCACCGCTACCTCAGACCTGCTCGTCATTTGTATTTGTTTTTCACACCGAAACTGTAAGCCTTTCGACATATTAAACTGACAGTCAATGAAATGTATTTTTGTTATTTATAGAAATGTTTAAATACTTTATAGCCCCTCCATTGATTTGTGGGTGACATTTCCTATTAGTGAAGAACATGTAAAAGAAAGAATTACACTTCTACTATAGAGATTAGATTGAAGACATAACTTAGATCTCTAAAAAATCTGTTGCAGATTTAGAGATGCACAATTATTTCGACAATGAATTAAACCTCCTCTGCACTCAAAATGGGTGGCAGAAACTATTGACTGGGTAAAATGGACTCAAGGTAAACTTTGTATTGTATGATTACGTTGTAATTAACAAGAAGGTTCTTGTTCTACTGTACCGAATGCAGTGTAAGGAAGGGTCTCGTTCCAAACCAAGTCAACAAGTGAATTAGTTAGAGGTCTGACTAAAAGTATGTGGCGTTATGTCATAGCATGACTCCTAAAGTATGTGCCGTGATAAGCCTATTCATTTATTTATCCACAGGCATTGGCACAGATGCATTCAAGTATCAGCTGACTCTCTGAATGCTGTCCACCTTCCTGGGAGCCTCAGTAATGTGCATGCCTATTTCATTTTTTCCTTTTTATAATCGTCGTGGAGAAGCTTATCCCATCTGACTCTGAGCGAAAGACAGACTGCACCCTGGGACTGGTCTCCAGTCAAGCGCAGGTGACAAAGAGGTGGAGAACTAGTTAAACTGAACGTTCGCACCTACACTCATTGAGTGGGAATCATTTCCACACTGGCTGAATAACGACACCTCTAATGTTGTGCCACTACCTGGAACAGAATCATCAGTACAGCAAATCGAAAATGTAGGCCAGTGTAATGCATCATTTCATGAGGAAGGCCACTCAGTAGTGGAGTCACTGACGGTGTTGTGGTTCCTTCACCTGACAACTATGCAAGCAGTGTAGGTTCAGTTCCCATTTAGTGCAGGTGTGAGTGTTTGTCTGTCTCTTTATGTGCCCTGCGACTGACTGGCGACCAGTCCAGGGTATAGTCTACTTTTCGCCCAAAGTCAGAACAGTTCCAGCTCACCCATGCCACTTAACTGTATAAGCGCGAAAGAAGACGGCACATAACACGGGAGCTGTGCCGTCGAGGAGGCCTTTGCTCTTTGCACATCTTCAAGATGTAATTAAGTAACAACTTCACACCGACATCAGGATTTTAAATATTCAGATACAATAAACTAAGTCACCAGATTAAAAAAAACGCAGGATAAATACATAACCTCTGACCTCAGTCAACATCTGAAAAGAGAACCCATGGATTCATACTGAAATTCTTTGCCAAGGAGGCTTTGTATGGAGACCTAGTTTTGAAGCCTTCACCATGTGCCCTGGCAGTTTCAGAATGTTGCTGTCGTCCCAAGCACTCTTGAGGCATGTACTGTAAGCCTACAGCACTAAATCTCCTGCTTCACCAAGTCTTTCATAGCAAAAGTAAAAGGTCAGTCATCATCCCCCTGTAAAGATTGATGTGACGGGGCAGGACTTCTCCACGACCATAACCATGACGAGGGTAATAAAAAATGACGACTCACCTCTTTGGCACTCTTGATCTTGTCCAGGAAAGTCCGTAGTTCCCTGGCCTCTGTGTACAAAGCCCGACATACAGCCTGGTAGTGACTAGGTGCATCCGACTGACTGGGTAGATGATCCGTACACAGCTACAAGAAAGGCAGAGGTTTAAAAGAGGTAACTGAAAGGAGTTGAGAAAAATCAAAGTGACATTTTTTTTCACTGGGCCACAAATACGGTACTTGGCAGCACTCCTGGCTAAATGCATCTGGGTTTAGTTCATTCGCTTTATACACAATGTGTGAACGGATGGATTTTTAAATAAGTTTTCACACTCCAAATATAACAAGTATGGCAGCCAAATGTCCGTACCTTGAGGATACCTCTGTAGCCATGGACACTCGAAATGTTGTCAGGGTCGTCGTTTTCTTCCTCAGTTGCCTCATAGCCTTCGTCGGGGCAGACGTCTCTTTCGGCCTCGGCTATGTTGAGCATCATGTCAATGAGCTGCTCCAGTGGAGGACTGAGCTCCCTCTCTTCATTCTCTTTCAGCCCATAGTCCAGAGCCTTGTAGATCATGATGCCCACAGACTCTATCACCTGCAAGTGCACATAGAACACCATACACTTAGAATCCTAACAGTATTTCGCTATCCAATAACCTAAACACTTTACTCTGTTTAAACTCTTTCATACCGAAATGTCAGCACTCCATCTTGTTGGAACCAGACTGGTCTCGAGCTGCATGAGTGTCTATAGATGAGTGTATAAGGCATGCTGCCCTTGAAATGCTATATTTAGTCACTAAAACTGCATATTTTGCTATTATCTCAAAGCAATAAGGTTGTTGGGCATCTTATTTTCATGTAAAAAACATTTTATAAAACCAAAAGCTTTTTTTAAGAAACCAAAGAAAATCTGTCAGTTTCCACTAAATCATGTCACATGCAAGCAGTCCAAAGGCCCATGCCACTCCCTGGCACAGAATCTGACCTTCTATGTTATACTATAGACAGTAACTGCAAACTTATCTCCATACATGCTTCACAGTCATATAATACTAATATTTTCAAAATCATTATTCCTTATTGCACTGTTTTTATTTACTCCCTGCACTCTTCATGCAGCGTTATCAACTCTTCATAAATTCATTTTTGGCAATTCCGACAATTCTGACACCAATTTATAACATTTCAGGCATAAAACTATTAAAACCTCCTTCGAACAGATTGAAGTATTGTTATCTCACAAGGGTCGAGCAGACAGAATGCTAAATGTACTCCTGCTGTTTCTAGAAAAATAATCTGAGCTAGAGCCTTTAATTGCCATTTTTATCAATTTGATTCTTTTGTGTTGCTGTTTTCTCTGTTTGGACTGACGAAGCATAAATCTGGAATGAGAGCGTCATGCTTAATAAAGCCAGAAAATCTAGGGTCCAGAAAAAAATGTGTGAAGTGAGAAATCACACAGTGAATTAATCAGCTAGCCGGAGCACTTTAAAAAGAGAGAGAGAATCGGACAGACTGGTGTAAACAAGTGATTTTTTAAAAATTTATAAAAAAATGTAAATGAAATTTTAAAAAAATGGGCCCAAACAGAGACGCATGGAAGTTTTAAAACGCGAAATATGTGATAATTACAAACCATAAACAGTGTTCCCTACCTAAACCACGGGTTCATCAGTTGCTCCCATGGTATAGCACAAGTGATTTAAAAAAAAAAAAACAGTATTTTGTTACAGTAAAGCACTCACGTGTGGGAAAGGGAAGTCACAGTCGCAATTCCCAGACGTTTATTGCACCGGTAGGACAGTAAAGCGCTTAAACACAATGAGCACACCCACGCAAGAGCTGCTGTCGGATGACACACACTCACACGAAAACTCGCCGATGTCACATGTCACGAGGCCCCCGGCCTCTCTATATTGCGGCATTTTAAACAGGGGTTCACTGTCTTCTTACATCAATGCATTTGGGTTTCGGTTCTTCAAGGGTATGGCTAAGTGCCACCTCTTAGTCTGTGCCAGAACACACATGCTTACATACAAACACATAACACAAGCAGACAAAACATACTCCCCCAGGGGCTGTGAAGAAATGTATAAACGTATGGATTGCGCGGAGAAGGTTTTCCGGCTTTTTTCTTTCTGGACCTTAAATTGCTTGTCTTACCTTCAGAGGATCTGATCTGTAAGCATACTTACTGGACACTCAAAAGAAGATGATTCTGGCAATAATTTTCACTTCGAATGTGGATGAGAGGTACGCTAAAGTTCTTTCATTATAGCATTCATTTAACTGATCTGCTCTTCATAAAAAAGAAAGGATTGAAGACTGATTAATTGTATTTTTTTTTTTTTTTTTTAATTCCACTTCAACTATTTCTTAAAATAAATAAAAATAGCATCTGGGTTTATTTTAACGGAAAATAATGAAGTCATACTGTATTTCATTTAAATGACTGGGCGGCTGTGGCTCTGACTGAAGGGTCAGCGGTCTGAGTCTCAACACTGACTGTCTGTTGTCAAAGTGTCACTAGGCAAGACAGTGAAGCCTAAATTGCCTCACCCTGTCAATGAGAAACTGCCTCTCAATTTCCTTACCTGCTTAAACAAAGGAAATGTATTTTTTGATTCAACTGCAAAAAGGTGACTGTGATTTTAAGGCATCTGAACATGACAGCTACCCAACCGAGCATATCCAACTCAACTTATAAATCTCCCCGAGTGCTTCCCGGCATTCCAAGATTATTTTTTTGAGTCACTTAAGCATGACTGCACTTCTTTGCAAACTGGCTGTCATATGATAGCATGTCTACTTTGTTTTTCTCTGGTCAACAACTCCCCGAACATTAAATTTACAGTGGAATACGTAAGGTCAAACAAAATCCATTTGAAATCCGCAGGTCGATTTCTAATTTGAATTATTTAAAAAAACACATATTTTTTCAGATGGTAACAAAGTGTGCTTGTCTGTACAGATGATCAGATAATGAAATGTTCAACCACATTTCATCTAATCTGATCCTAACTTGTCAGAGATTTAACAGGAAACTTGTTTTAAAAAATTAATGTTCTGTCACTTATACCTCTGTCAAATCTATTCAGATCAGCTCGCAAATGGTCATGGCTTACGTGGGATTGCGTTATATCTTATTCCCTTCGATCGCTGAATCTGAATGAAAGCTGCATTTAGCTTTGAAGATATTCGATTTTAAATCACTCAATTTCACAGGTGACAAGTGTTTAAGCCAAACATCTGCACTCTCTGAGCTCAGAGTTGTTACATAATTTGTTAAGAAAAAACACAAACAAAACTTTTTTTCTATTTCCACCTTGACACAGAAACTACGTAGGAGTTACGAAGGTCAGTTTTCATCACTGACGGTTACATGAAACTTCTCAATTCCAAAGCTGAGATATCAAGAGAAAACATAAGAGGCATGAGTAATTTAACGGAATGGGGTGGGGGGAAAAAACCTAACACTAAATTTTTACACTGTATCACATGACCACTCAAACTGAAGCTAAAAACGGCTCATCACATTCTTTGAGACCACGTGCACACAATGTGCTTACTATCCAACATGGAATTGTTGTGGCTGTAATGGAAATAAATATACACTGCATTCCAAATGATTATGCAAATTATATATTTTTCGCAAATTTTCCAAAAGTTGATATAAATCATAGTCGGCATAATTTTCAAGTCATCAACTGTCAGAATAGAATTCAAATGTTTTTGAACAAAACTCACAATGATAACAGCATTTTTTCTTTTTAATATAAAACTTAAAATGCACTGTTCCAATTACACACAACAGTTTTCAAGACATTTGACAGGTTTATAAAGAAAAAAAAAAAAAAAAAAAAAAAACATTAATTGATTATTGAGGCCATATTTGCTGAAGTCAAAAGCTATTTTAATCAAAAACACACGGTTGGAATCTAATAGGGTTTTGACAGTAACTTATAGGCAACACTGTTGCCAGAAAGTTTTACTGTTAAATTCTTTTTTAAAAAAGCATTAAAAAAACTGGAGGTGTGAATAAATAGAAGCATATACCACAAGGCTTTTTTTTGCAACAGTGCCACATTGTTAGTGTTAAGTGTTTCTATAAAATAGATTATGATCATTCTGTTTCTTGTATTGCCATACATTTTTTTGGCACATGTCTCTTGTTATATACGCATCTTCTTACTGACACCGAAATGCTTAACACTGTGGAGCCATGAATATTACAATGCTGGGATAGATTACCGTACGCTTGGACATTGCAGTAAATTATACATTTAAATATAGCTTCCACTGCATCATGGGATTTTGTTTGCTGTCACACAGTATAAACAGAGAGTTACTATATACAGTGCCACCAGAAAGTATTCACACCACTTCACGTTTTCCACATTTTGCTACATGTACCGACCTATTCTAAAGCAAATTTGAGTATGAGTTTCTTTTTTCTAAAAAAAAAAAAAAAAATTTTTTAAAAATATCCCATACCACGCATGTTTTTTTTTTGGGGGTGTGGGAGGAAACCGGAGCGCCCGGAGAAAAGCCACGCGGGCACAGGGAGAACATGCAAACTCCAACTAGATGTGGTAACCAGTCAGCCACCGTGCCGCCCATTATTATTATTATTATTATAACACTGTGCCAACACTGTAGTTCTGCTTTCCTTTTGGCTTTGGCAATTGCTTTAAAGTACTTGTTTCGCTCCGGAACTTGTCTAGCTACCATGTCATTGGCTGAGAAAACCGGACGTGGTTATGTTAATCAGCCCCACTGTTACGTACTGTATGTGGGGAAAGTGCAGTACGGCTCCCTCACAGACACATTTTCAGAAACAGGGAGATATCAAAAGATTAACTTGGTTGGTTGTTTAATTTCACAGTTTGAGTGGGCAGGTACACCAGAGACCCAACTTTCTGAATACAAACAGCAAATTTTCCATAACTTGACCCGTTTAAATTATAAATATAAACCCTAGAAAAGCACGCTGTTCTACCGTTAAATAATCTCCTTGGCAGAGGCACTAATTACCCCAATTGTTTCATTTGGTGAAAGGTCCAAACCAAGAGCGCTCTTCCAAAATGAAACAAAAAACAAAGTAAAAATTAAAGAAACAAAAACAATCTGTCTTACTCTTCTCATTTGGTGAACATGCTCAGACTGACATAGTTCATTGTTTTACCAGTATACAATTAATGTTGGTAAAATTTGCAGGTCTGGGTCAATGTCTTCTTGTCAGAACAACCTCATTATTTGTACTATTTTGGACAAGAGTTCTGCAAATACAGCAAACTGGAAAGAACTCAGTATCATGCAAAAGGTAATCGTGGTCAGCAGAAGTTTCTACAATCAACAGACTGACAAGAAAAAGAAATGTGAATACATACACAGGCGGGACTATCCCCCTTTTGCATTCTGGGATGGGGAGAATGCTTCAACTTCAACTCAAAATTGAGAAAATAAGTCTGTAAATGTGTCTGCATTTACATGAAAATTGTGTGCCACACCTCCCACAAATATATGGAAAGTGGACATTTTTAGTGTAATTATACTCACAAAAATACCAACAAATGGAAATTAAAACCACACCGCTTGCCCTTTTGCACGGAGAAGAAGTCAAATTGATTTGAATGGCGCTTGAGAAAAATAACTGACTCTCAAGTAAAACAAAAGGAAACAAGGAACCTTGTGTAGTTGATATTTTGCAAATGCCGGTATGGCAATAAAGGAGTAGTTTGAAACTGAAATCAATATTTTGTGTCACGTTTCGGCTAGCATTTTGATCAAGGTTGAGCATTTAAATGGGGTAAAACCTGTAACATGACCAGAAAATAAAGAATAATTCAAACAACAGTAAAATATCCTAATTTGCAAGAATTCAAATACAAGTGAGTTACTCACCTCTGTCTGTGTGCTCAGGTTGTATTTACCTGTAGGATAAAAAGAAAATGTGTTACATGTTAAGCGGCAGAAAACTACTCAATAACACATCTTACATGGACCACCCATCCATGCATCCATTGTCTGAGCCCCTTCTCCTCACAAGGGTCGCAGGAGCGCTGGAGCCTATCCCAGCTATCATCGGGCAGGAGGCGGTGTACACCCTGAACCGGTTGCCAGCCAATCGCAGGGCACGTCGAAACAAACAGCCATTCGCGCTCACATTCACACCTACGGGCAATTTAGAGTCTTCAACTAACCTGCCACGCATGTTTTTGGGATGTGGGAGCAAACCGGAGTGCCCGGAGAAAACCCACGCAGGCACGGGGAGAACATGCAAACGCCACACAGCCGGGGCTTGAACCGTGAGCAAGACGCTCTAACCGGTTGGCCACCGTGCCGCCCATGGAACCCCAAATATAACTTAATCTAACCTATAACACAGTATTTTATCATATGGTTCTTACTCTAACTGCATTAGTGAAAATGAGAACAAAGAAACTAATGCAGGTAAAAACATTACCAATGGAGCAAACAATTGTGTGTGACCCAGCATTTATGAACTTTTTATAACATCACAACTATGTGTGTATGTTTTCAAATGTAGCAAATAGGAGATTTGGGACCATTTGTCCTGTAATGACACAGCAAAGGCAATGTAATAAAGATCATGTCAACAAAAAAAAGTTGGGTTACTGAACTGGTCATTGTTGCTTTTACATATTATTTTTGCCGAATTTAATTCACCGGGAAGATGAAACAGACGATATACTGCATATATCCATCTTTAAAACACACATTAAAATACATGTTATATTTGTCTCTGACTTTTATAGTTTGCCGTGCCATGTTTTTATCCCTTTATTTTACCTCAAGCTCTTTGAGTAGTTTGAATAGGATGTGGTTTTGTGATGACACACTAACGCCTGTTCTAAAAGGACTCTTTATGAATGTGATCTTTTCCAAATGAAGGAAAAACCTGAATAACTTTCCCGGCAGCATTACCAAAGCTGTTCCGCGTAAAATTAGCTCGCTAATAGACAACAACAAATGGCCTTTCTGTCACCGGCTGCAAAGGCATCAGCGTCACAGCAGCTCTGACATCATCTTGTGATATTTAATAGTCATGCTTTATTCACCTTTTGGCTGAATTGTTCTTTTGATATTCACATGGAGGAAGAGCCGAACAATATATCATAATCCATTTGTGGTTCACTTTTTCGATGACTGCCAGACGTTCTTTATTCAAGCGTATGTAGGAGGTGATGTTCCGTTTAGTGCAACTAAAGGTCATATTTGAAAATGAATGCAGCTCTGTGATGTAAATGTGAGCATTATTATCGGTGTAAAAAGCTTCTTTTTTTGGGAGATTGCGCATTGGAGTGATCCTAAGGTTTTGGCTAGTTGATGTGCATCCTTTCGAACTGCATGTGACATAGGTTTGTGTGTGTTTAGCAGCAGCAGAATAGGGCAGACCCTGGGCCTTCATATAGTCAGACACATAAAAAGGCAGTCAGTGAGTTATCTACAGCCTCATTACATGCAGTATGGGCGCTTAAGGAATTCTACCATACCATTAACATGTTGCAGTTCGACATGACTGTGGGACGTGTCTATATACAGTATAGAAGTGCATGGTGTTGACAAGATGCAGTTGAACAACAAATGCTTAACATGATCGCCCTTTATAAACAGATCTGCAAATGTCCCCTGAACAGTGATTCCCAACCAGTCCGCTGTAAGTGATCATCAAGGTATGCGGCACGGGAAACGATCCAATTTCACGTCGTTGGGATAAATATGATTCATTTACTACAAATGATGTATCTTTGTTTATCTATCTATGCCGGCGACATATAGTGACAGGCAGAACAATTAAATGTTCTTCCACTAGATGCCAGAAAGTACATACAGTCATTCATTTGGCCATGTGCCATGACATTATTTGTACTACTGCACGGGGGCTTCATTGTGACTGCTCATGATCTGACTCTCACGAGAGTGAGGCTGTGCAACCTGTGCTCCATGGAAACACCTGGGCCTGAACGCGATCAGTACCCAGACATGCGGCCTAATCGCATGCATTCCCAGGTAAAGCCCATTGAGCAATGAGCATTATGAGCTGACGTGACGTGGCAGAGCAAGATAAGAGGAGGACAAATCCCCGTGATCCTTAACATGTGATATTAGCGCAAAGGAAAATTCACCGAGGATTAAAAATAACATTGCCAAAAAAAATAAATAAAAAATAAGACCACCACGGGACGGTGGGAGAGAGTGCGCCTTTGTTTGTCATTGGTCTTGTTGACTTGGTATGACAGTTGATTGTATGGCTAAATTACCATTTGCGCACAAAATGGGTGCGATTTGCTCACACAGTGGACAATGCTCTCGTATTCTTGTTTATT
The DNA here is from genome assembly GCF_024500275.1 of Phycodurus eques. NCBI lineage: Eukaryota > Metazoa > Chordata > Actinopteri > Syngnathiformes > Syngnathidae > Phycodurus > Phycodurus eques. Next base: position 6,132,311 of record NC_084528.1, on the reverse strand, counting down.
AGCCTGTAATATGCCCAGTATGGCCAAGATAGATATTGAGCAGAGCTGCACTCCCACTCGACGTGAAAATGTTTACCTTCACAGCTCGGTTTGTGCAATCTCACAGATCCGTCCTTTGCAATACGAACATCTCCCGGTCCTGATATCCTCGCCTCGGCCGCCGCCGAGGAGCATCTCCTTCGCCGCTGTCCCTTCACCAGCGTCACGCAGCACTGGTAACACACGGCCCAAGCCTGCTCTTCGTTGATGGGCTGGCTGTAGAGACCCAGGATCTCCTCCAAAGACAGATCGTCCGACCGCGCGTCCTCCGTGGAAGTCATCGTGCCGTGGTGCTGATGCTCATCGAGCCGGCTCGCAGCATCAGTCAGTCCTCCGTGCAGTCCGCCTCCATGCTCAGCCATCCTTTCATTATCTCAGCGCTGGATGGAGGAGGCCCGGTGGCGAGAGCTAAAATGGGGGAGGCATTGATGCTCGCCCACCTCCTCCTTGTGGATCACCACCAGCAGCAGCAGCAGCAGCAGCAGCAGTCTGGACCCACGGAGGAGCTTTTTCTCGATTTGCCCGCTCAAGGCTCTGATGCAGACAGGCACAAGACGATGTGCGGCTGAAACCTGCTCACTTTGCTTACTGCGTGGAATTGTGCGTGTGTCTTACTGAAATTCCCTCGTCACGTCCCCCTCCCACCACCACCATTCATTTTCTCAAAAGTCATCATCAAAAACAGTCGAACGTTCAAACTAACACTAGAGCATTGTTGCCCAACCTTTTACTGAGCCAATTTTAACATTTGAAAAATGTCATGGAACACCACCAAACAAAAATGCTATCCTATCTCCGCAAGGGAACACTGGAGCTCCGCCTTAGTGACCATAGGGTTCTTGTTCTTCTTCCCCGGTTACTCAGCTTGGTCGGACGGCCAGATCTAGGAAGACTCCTGGTTGTCCCAAACCTCTTCCGTTTCCGCATAATCGAGACCACAGTGCTTTTGTATCCTTCCCCGGATTTGTGCCTTGACACAATCTGTTCTCGGAGGTCTGCAGACAATTCCTGAGACTTCATTGCTTGGTTTGCGCCGATATGCACTGCCAACTATGAGGCCTTCTGTAGACGGGTGTGTGCCATTCCAAATGATGTTCAATCAACTGAATTTACCACAGGTGGACTCCATTCAAGTTGGAGAAGCAGCTCAAGGATGATTCGTGGAAATCAGATGCACCTGAGCTTAAGTTTGAGTGTCATAGCAAAGGGTGTGAATAGTTATGTAGCTATTGTTTGAATTTGTCTTTTATAAATGTACACAAATGTCTGAAAATATGTTTCTACTTTGTCGTTATGGGATATTTTAGGTCAATTTATTCAAAGAAAATACAGTAAAATGTGGGGGAAAAAGAAGGGGTGTGAAAACTTTCTGGTGGCACTGTATATGAACATGTCTCCTAATGTCCACTTCAACCTCTGAAAATAGTACGACTGGCCCAATATTATGGATTTCATGGACGTTAACCGTTTTCCTCTCCATAGGCACTCACTATACGGGAAAAAGTTCATGTTGAGGAAAATGCTTAATGTCCATCAAGTCCAAATTATTGGGCCGATCGTACTGATAGTTTCAGAGGTGGAAGAGCGCATAAGTAGAGATGTCCAGATACATTTTGGTGACAGTTTTGTGACATTAAGCATTTTAGATTGTCCCGGATTGCAGGCGTCCAAGTCGTACCTCCGCAACCTGGCTCTCAATAGTCTATTTGAATGTCTCTCGGTAATAACGATTGCCTGCAATGCCAAACTTTTCGGGATGTCTTTGTAGCTCACCCCCAGCCTAAAAGAAAATTTGATCACACTGTCGCCTCTACCTTCATCTTCTAAAGAAGGTGCGTTTGATTTACTGAACCAACTGTCTCATACATAGCCACGGCTACTTCGTACAAATGCTGTAAGTATTCCGTTGGAAGAAAACAACTAGTATATGCGCACGCTAACTATTTTGTGCGCACATAGTAGTAGTTTTTGTGCACAATGTCGTCGTTTTTATTTCACGTGATATCTGGGTCTCCGTATTGTTGAAATCTGCTTTTTTTTTTTTAAATCTGAGAACGACTATTAAACTAGGAATGCACGTTCTTGCGACAAGATGATAACATACCAGGAAAAGCAGTACAGTAATCCCTCGCTATATTGCGGTTCACTTATTATTCAGTGCATCGTGGATTTTTTTTAATTGGTCAGTGTAGTGCAGTTACCCACCTAAATATCTTCGATAGTTAACTTTATTATTATATGATATATTACTATATTTTAATGTGGCAGCAATGTCTCACATAAGGTCAATTGGACTCCTTTTCTTAACAGAAAAAGACAACTTACTGGGTAGTCTCAACTGATACAGCTGGCAAAATTGCTTGAGGATATATAGAACATCATCAAAAAAGTCCCTGTTTATAACACGAGCCAAAGTTTTAAGAAATAAATTCACAACTAGCAAACTTAGCCTGACATATAACTAACGGACATACTCAAAACAATGTCGAGAAGAACGAATGCATGTAAAGAGCAAGGTTTAGCTTTATTTTCTTCAACTACAGAAGTGTTGTTAATTGCCTTTTCTTTGTTTAAGCAGGTAAGGCAATTGAGAACAGTTTGTTATTTACAGTGCTGACATGGAGGCAATTTAGGGTTCAATGTCTTGCCCAATGACACTGAAAAGACAGTTGCAGCCCGTATTTGAACCACCGACTCTTCAGTCAGTGAACGACCTGCTCTACCAACTGAGCCACAACTGCCCCAATTAAGTTAAAAACATCACCGCAATTAATTCTTGGTACGCATACTGCTGTTAGCTGACCACGAGCAGCAGTGCCAATGCTTAAGGCAGGAACTCGCCTCTTCACACCATGTTCCATGGCTGTTCTAGTCATTCAAGTAGAGCAGAAAGGCATGTGCATGTGTAGTGTGGATGGGGTCCTCAAGTGGACAAATAAAATACCTGCACATCAATAAATAATTACATTATTGGCATTGGATTGAATATGTGAAACGTATACATTTATATAATAATGTCATGAATAATTAGTCGCTACTTTGTGGATTTCACTTCTTGTGGGCGGTGTCTGGATCATAAACCCCGCAATAAACAAAGTGTTTACTGTACACACTTGTCGGTCCTAGCTGCTCATTAAACCAACAAGAATAAACGAACAAAATATGCACTGGGAATGTCATCACAATGAAGCCACTCACCTCACGTGCACAAAGCGTAATCTCCCTCTGCACGTTCATCACTGGTCACAAAAATTAAGGAGGGTTACAGTTACTGTAACGTCTTGCCTTCCTAGTTTTACTTTTTGCTGTCTTGCGCATGCCCACCACCTTGTTAAGTGATTCTGCTTTTTCCCCTATTCCTGTATGTTATTGGGTGCGAGTTCTGTGGCTGAAATGAAATCCTCAAATGGTATTTCATTGGGTGTGATTGTATAGTTTAGTCCTTGTATGAGGACATTTCATTTTGTCCACGTTAACTTTTTCAGTGATCAATTACGTACCCATTTGATTGTTATATTGTTTGTATTCTTGTTCATTCCCTTGTTTTTGGTGCCCTCTAACTTGCAAAAAACAGTTGAAGACACATCGCAGTAACATCATGGGACCCGCTGAAGGCAGCAGGACCTGGCCGAAACGTCAGGTAAATGAAACCTCTTTTCTGATGTATACAAAGAACCCTATATAGTATATTAATACTATATAAGGTTCTTTGTAGAAGGTTAAGAAAATCTTATGAACCTTGTTACAGTGAAACGAAAGCAATTATTAACACTGAAACGAAAGCAATTATTAAGGTGACAAAAAATGGAAAAATCAATCAAGCCATTGCACAAACATTGGCCTGAAAGAAAGAACAACAGATGTTGATTCAGTCGATCAAGGAAAACAGCAGCTGACATCAGCAGTAAGGGGTGAAGGTATCGCAATCTGTTGTTTGCAGAAGTATTTGCAGAAAAGTGGAGACACGAGGCTCAAAGTCATTTTATGAACCGGAGTTTAACATATATGCTATAGAGCATGCATTTTACCTGCTTAAATAGCCAAATGAGGAACGTAACCTCCCTAAACAAACAACAACTGAAAGAGTCTGTGGTTAAAGCCCTAAGAAGCATTCCAAATGTTTGCCACCAAACTGCAAAACTTGTCAAGCGGTTTACTTAACGCATTTATTGCAAGCAAAGGATTTGCAACTAAATATTAACTATTATTCACGTAAACCTTTTCCAATACCATTTTCTGATATTAAAGGCAAATGTTTTCAGCCTACAGCACAGCAAATAAAAAGGCCCATTTCACTGTTCAAATATTTTTGGAGTATAACTACCCGTAAACAAATATTATTAGTAATTAACTCAGTAGCCTTAGTCATACAGCTGGTTGTGTACAACTGCAATGTATAGAGTACATGCTTTTACAAAATATTATATGCTTTTGGGATACGACGGCAGCTAGCTAGGACTTTACATTTGCTCCAACTCCACTGGAAAATATGTTTGGGGAAAATGTATAAAATGTCAATAAAGGCATGGTGTATTTCTAATTGCTGGGTTACGTGGCAAGTATGTACGAGGGCAGCACAGTGGATGTGTGGTTAACTTGTTTGTTTGAAACATTTGTATTGAAATAGTCTGTTGTACAAACTGTCCACACAAGCCTAACAGATGTGTTTTTGTTTTTTATTGTACTGTATGTTCATTTGTAAATTCACAAAATTGTTTAGGGGGTGGTCATCAATAAATTTCATCAGTAACGCTCAGAATGTCCAGATATACTTCTCTTTTGATAGCTTTATATACATGACAATGTGTTTTTTTTTTGTTTTTTTTTTACACACAATCACACACACAATTTATGTAAACACAATTCACTAAGCATTAGTACAGAAGACGCAGATATCAATATTGACGAGTACAAGTGGAAAAGAAATGCAACTATATGACTGTCCACCATGATTTTCACAAGGTGTAACTTCAAAACAAATGCAAACAAGTCTTTAAAAGTCTTTGTAAAAGTGAAAGAAGCTTGTGTGTGTGTATTTGACCCACAAGGAATGAGCATGCACCATTGACATTCAAGTGTTGCAGTGAGGTATGACGCAAGCAAGTGGGAAGGTTTGTTCCATGAAAAAAGAAAAAACAGTTAATCATCACCATGAAGACAGAGTAGGGCAAATCTTACACTTTGAACTCCAGAAGGTTGCAGTCAATCTTGTAATAGACGTAAGGATAATATTCTTGCTGGCTCAGATTCAAACCTGGAATATCCATTGCCGACTGGGGGGGGGAGGAATACAGTGATGTGCATGGCGAACAATGTAAATATATGCAACTATATCCTCAACACAAATAAATGACAATTGATATTAATTCAAAAGCTGACACGAAGTTTGTCTTTTCTACAAAGTCTATATGCAACTGCATCCTAAACATAAATATGATGAGTAAGTGATATTAAAAAGCTAACACGATGTTTGGCTTTAATACAAAGTCTTTCAGCGCACGAGAAGCAAGAGTTGTGGCAAGACAACTGAAGGCTGCATCACGTCGTCAATACACGCAAACACCCAGAAATCCAAGCCTCAAGACAATTTCACCAAAATGGCATTTTGAGAAACCAGAGGCGGTAAAATGCACACTTAAGCAATTAATGTAATTTTCAGTTGTTTTTTTATAATGCTCTTAATATTCAAAGTTGTTAACAGAGGTTGGCTGTGGGTGATTAGAAATCTAGACTATCCAAACAACCCTGAATCACTGGCTCACAGAAGATGCTCATAACCTCACATCAGTAGCTCATCTTCGTGCTTGCTTTTCTTGATACAGTGAAACTGAAATGAGCAGTAAAAACTATAAAATGCATATCCAAAGCACTCACATCAATGATTGCTGCTGCGCTGCTGTCCAGGTGTTTGTATAGGTCATTAAGCACCTCCCTCAGCTTTTTTGTAGTTTTCTTGTTTGGCTGAAGCAACATGGCCTGGAAGTTCACTGGGAGCCCATATCTGAAGGGACACCACATTTCCAACAGCTTTACCACCACAGTACAACAGTTGTTTGGAAAGTGTTGAAATAACTGAATGTAATCCAAGCGCTGTCAAGACGGTGTAGTCCAGCTTTGTCTGACATAGTACCTTAGAACAGATTCTACAAAGACCCTCAGTGCTTTGATGTGGATCCAAGCGATAAAGGCTTCACTGAAGTTTACTTTCAGCCATCGAACGAGTGGTCCCTGCGCCATACGGGTACAGTTAAGGTAAAAAAATAAATCAATCAATAAATAAAGGGTATTTCTTATTGAATATGTAAGATATGTGGTCAATACCGCAGATAATGCTGTGTCCCACTTACAAATTGCTTCTTTTTATCTGTAGATAGTCGCGTCATCTCCTCTTTATCTGCCTTCATCTCCTCTTCATTGTACTGAAAGTCTCTCACCGAGAACCTGCAAACAGAATGTTAAGGTTGCTTCAGTGTCCTGGATTTACATTTGTCATGAACTGAGTGAAATTCAAGCTGCGCGAAAGTGCTTTTGATTTAAAAGAAAAAATACACGATTTTGATCAAATTATTCACTGACAACTTTCATTGACTTTGTCCTCCATGTAAACGACTCATGACTGCTTACTGTGACAGTCCTCTCAACACAGTTGAACGCCTTACTTGTTCTCTCTGGCTTTGTGTTTGAAGTCATCAATAGCTTTCCGAAACAGAGTCACGCTGAACAATCCACTGTCACTGTCCTCAAACAAAAGACTGGCAGAAAACATTCGTGTTATCATGCTATAAAGACAACAATCCAAGTACATGTGTATCTAATTAATGTGAAGTCATAAACTAAAACTCAAAAACACCACAGGAATTGAAATAATTTAGACTGTGCAAAATGTTCCTCATAACACAATATGCCACTGCTTACTTTGAGGATCGAGGCACCACCATCTCAGCAAGTGTTTCATATGTTTTCTGCCAGTCAGCATAAGATGTTCTGAAAGTGTGACAGAAAGGCCATCTTTTGTCATATTTTATAAGTCCCGTGCCTGATTGAAGATAAATACGGTACTCACTTTGGAACAACAGCCAGCAAGGTGATAAGGTACTCAGAGTCAAGAACAAAGTCTTCCTTCTTGACAATGTCAGCCAGGCTCCTCGTCAGCAGGCTCCCTCTAACGGCAGACACCAATATTACAAAAACATGTGAGGGAGGTCAGTGTCGACAAAGCTTTGCAAAGCTGTGCTGACTTTTACCAAACTGACATAGTCACACAAAGTCATTGATTCTTGAAGCTTGACCTATGACTAAGCATTGGTCATGCAGAAAATTACACAACACGGATGCTTCCTTTTCAGTGGTAAGTATTTTGGGTGGGCTCAAGTCCACCCAAAACTTGCCTTAGCCCAAAAAAACGTATTTTCATTTCTTTGGGTTTTTTGTTGTTGTTGTTGTTTTGAATGTTCTATGGTGATAGCATACGCTTTGGCAATGACAGAAAAAGTAACCCTCGTGAAAATTGGTAGAGAAATGAGCAAGTTATGACTTAATTTCAATGTCCATGCATTGCCTTTGAAGGGAACATCGACCTTCTCAACATGGCCGCCACGTAGGCACGTCGGTTACCCGGGCTTTTACAGTGCTCTGGCTATAGTCTTCGTATTTATGGTCCGAACCGCTAGACACATTTCCAGTTGTGTGATTGCTAATGACCAGGTTATGCTTGCTTTGCAACCCTGACACAATCTATGAAATAACAGTTGACCACAATGATGCTTTCATGCCTCCTCATGAATTGCTATATGTTATGTGTCGGCACTGAGTTGGCAGGGGCTTGTAATGGTGCGTACTGCATACTGAATAGCAAAGAGTTATTTCCCAGTGTATCTGATACGATATGAAATGTCTCCGTGAAGTATCTTTGGCCAAAATAGGACATGTTCATACGTGGTGTTTTGACATGCCCAGCAAAAACGCAAAAACTCAAAATCTCTCTCTCTCTCTCTCTCTCTCTCTCTCTCGCTCTCTCTCTCTCTCTATATATATATATTTTTTTTTCTAATCAAAATTAATTAAAATTAGGCGCATCAGATAAAAAAAAAAAAATATATATATATAGCAATTTATATATATATATATATATATATATATATATATATATATATATATATATAAATTGCTAGTGGAGTATATAAAAAAAACAATAATTATCCCCTGGCAAACTTTTTGTCTACTTTTTTTCAAGTAAACATTAGCTTGAAACAAGTTAAAATTGTCTAAAAGCAAGGTGATGAGTCTTATTTTTTAAAGATTTTTAAGTTTTTGCAGCATGGGTGTTTTATTTCCAGTTTAAAAAAAATGCTGGCAGTATCAGGTCACTTTCATTGCATAACTACATGTGCTAAATCCAGTTAAATGCTAGTTTACGACAGGACACCTTATGAAACACTGTTTGCCTGTTTTTCAACAGACATGCGCTATTTTCTTTAGAAGTCAGTCAGGTGCAGGTGAATACATACAAAAATACATTACTGCATGATGTGTTTGTCTTTGTTTTTTGTGTAGTTATACTGTATATACTACATTTCAAACAGTGTTGTCTATTACTCTAATCAAAATAAAAACATTTTTTTTTTTTAATAGAGCTAGAGACTAGCCAAAATGTTTTTAATATTTCTTTCCTCTGCGATGAAATACTCATTGTATTCATACTGTTACAAAAGTTCTTTACAAATTCTGGTTTATTGTCAGAAAAGCAATGTGTTGAATAAATAAATATCATAATATTAATAATAATTCTTATTATCTTTTAGTGGCAATGCAGCCCTATTTTGCGTCATCCACCAAATGGTCTTTTTCAAGGTCTAAAAAGTTTGATTACATTTCAGAAGGGTACTTTCCAAAATTAGGTCATAAGCTCAGCCCACCCAAAGGACTCGATCTAGATTCACCCTTGTCCCTGTAAAATAACGTGTCATGGAATGGGACATTAAATTGGCAAGAGTAAGCTACAGCGTACTCCATCAGGTTTGTTTGGGCATTTTTGCTCAACTTCCTTTTTGGCCAAGTATAATGGTTCAAGGTATCAATAATTATTGGAAAAATTACCCCCCCAAAAATTGTGTATTGTATTCAATATTGTGGATTATATTATATTGAGTAATCGTTCATCTAGTATTGTCATCTTCGCTAACACTGGGGGTACTGCGGCGACCAGGAGAACATACTTCATCTCCAAGATAGTGAGTGTATTTACCCCCTTACTTTAATGTTTTCCAAGCTCGTTAGCAAATTTCCAATTACACTGTAAATATCCGAGCATTATGAATTGTATTTTTTAGAAAATTCACCTACACATTTTTCCTTTCAAGGTTCTGTAGGTTTCCTTTCAGGTTGTTATAAGACGATGCTCGGGTCTTCAAGTCGTTGTCAATCTGGGTGACTTGCTGTAAAAGAAGAATCAGGAAGAAAAAAAAACACACAGCCAATTTTAGAACACTTAACCTCAAAGCAGCACACTGTTGTAGGTTTTCCCACCATTACCTGACTAAGGTAACTAAAGTTCTACAAAATATAAGGCTGCGAAATTAAGGAATGTTTTTTTTTAAAACTGTATTCCTATTTACGTCACAGTTAACTGAAAGACTCAGCCTACCTTTGAGATTATTTCAGAGATGTTTTTAAGTGACTGCTTGATAGGGTACTTGGCCATGTCCCATTGAAACCGCGTGATGTAGGTGATGAGATCAACTGTTAAAAAAAAACATTTTAAAAGAAAGAAAAACACTTGTCAGGTAACAATTGCAATAAATTAAGGTGCAATGTACAGCCTTAATATGAGAGATGTGTTACCTCATTGTTATTGGTTATTCATTTAGTATTATGGAGAATAACCAAGCAAGTGACGAACACATTTATTTTTGGTACTAAAACTGAATTATAACAATTGCTATACCTCCATTGGCCAGCAGGTTCTCCTGCACTTTGTCTCGACTGTCTTCCAACACATCAGCCATGTACTGGGCCACCTTCTTCACTACACTGTGAACAGTTGAGAGTCATCGAAACATGTTGTCCCAGCACAAACGGCATGAACAAACAACATTCCCAGTGTAAATCCATACATTTTTCACACCGCTGATCCTCACTAGGGTCGCGAGTGTCAGCTAACTCTGGGCGAGAGGCGGGGTACACCCTGAACTTGTCGCCAGCCAATCGCAGGGCACATATAGACAAACAACCATTCACACTCACACCTATGGAAAATTTAGAGTCTTCAATTAACCTACCGTGCATGTTTTTGGGATGTGGGAGAAAACCGGAGTACCCGGAAAAAACTCACAGAGTCACGGGTATAACATGCAAACTCCACACAGGCGAGGCTGGATTTAAAACCTGGTCCTCAGAACTGTGAGGCAGATGTGCTGCACGCCAGTGTAAATATTCACCCTTAATTCATTCTGCAAACAAGACCATTGCGTCATCTTCAAAATCTTACACAAACATACATACGAACGTGAGAGGGTTTTATCTGTATCTTATGCCATGGCAGCCACACACGGGTCAAGATTTTCCACCATAGTTTGGGGAAGCCAAGAGAAGGCAGAAAAAAAATTCTAATCACATCAATAGTCACTTTTAGGTTTAATGTTCAATTCTTGTTGATGTGACAATTGTAAAAGCAGTTAAGTATTCATTTTCCAGACACTAATGAGGAACTTCAATGAGGAACTGGATTAAACAGAGGCCAAAGTCAAACCAAGATGTTAGGTTGGCCTTACACATTCTGAGCAGTATCCACAGAGGAAACCGGCAGACGGTAGACGCTGCGGGTGAGATTTTGATGTCAAAATGTCCAAAGGACTATAAAGGACATTCAAACATGCTGGCAGAACATAGGTCACTGGCTATAAATATGACTAATGAAAGAGCGGCTGGTGTGCCACCAAACTGCAAATTGCCAGGTTTAGACAGCAGGTCTTGCTTGCATCAGCACCATGCGAAATTCCTCATTGTTACAACAGAAGAGAAGGGATTAAACCAGTACTATCAGGGAGTTGGGAATGTTTGAGTACAATAAGGGTTTTTCTGTTGACTGGGGTGTAACATTAATAACATGTATAGATATGCATCGACAGACAGAGAATCTAAACCATAACTGCAAATATAACTTACCTTTCAACAAAGGAATCTAATTTGGCTAATTCGTCAGACAGCCCAACTAAGACATCTAGCGTCCCCACCTATTTACGGACACACATGCAAAGAACAAAACATGTATCATAAATTAAAATGAGATATGCTATATTTTGAGGTGAAGGTTAGGCAGGCTGTGTTTAAACAGCGGCTTCTAGGATCCAGTCAGCCTACACTGACTACCAGGGAGCCCTGTGTATTTAGGATGGCGCCTCGTTGTCCTGGGCCACTCATGCATTACTAAAAGTTCCAGGAGCACATTGCAGCACCGTGTGGCACCAAGGTCAATGGGGTTACTTCACCTTAAACACAGACACGACCCAAACCAGACGAGCTGAGCTGCTCTGGATGAAAACTTCACCAAATCAACACTTCAACATGCAAACAAAAGATCTGTTTAAAGGCTGCTTCCCCTACACAGAGGCGGCTTACTCTTGACAGTGGATTCATTAGGTGAGTGTATTTTGTTTTGTTATTATTAAAGGGAGAGAAAAAGGTAAACCTCAAGGTAACATTAAGGCATTGTGATCTTATCCCACCAAAAATAACAGTATTTTTATAACATTCACTGACTGCACATTTTATGTACAGTACTGAAATCCAACACAAGCGCTGTATCAATAATTCTGCAACAACAGAGACGCCAATGCTCAGTTTAAACTAATCTGTGACAGTTTCAGCAGTAATTGTGCTTAGCTATATTGCAGAATATATGATACAACTTGTCATTTACAGTTTGTACCTAATGATGTGGCCAGTTAGTGTAACTGCTGGAGTCCACATATCTTAACATTGTAAATCGATCAAAGATCAAAAAGCTGTCGAGCAATTAAAAAAAAAAAAAAAAAAAAAAGATTATGACCAGTGAAGCCGATAAATCCACACGAACCTTCAAGTCGGGGATGCTGAACTTGTGGTTGCTCGAGAGGTTGTTGTTGCGTGTGGTGGCCGTCATCATTTTATCCCATGTTTGCTGGCAGGTCTTTTCTCCAGGAGCAGAGATCAACCAAAACTCAGTCATTATGCTGGCAGCTAGAAAAGTGAAAGGAAAACTACATTTAGACTTAAGTGCGGTATCACGTTTGCAAAAAAATGTCAAAACAATATTTTTGGTTTAACTCAAACAACTCCCTCACAATGTTCGTACATGTGGATAGTTAACTAAAAACCCAAAAGACGAATAAAAGATGGATGAGGTAAAGCACATTCAGCAGTGAGTAGCCACTGTTAGTACAGCTCTTGGTTAGTACAGGTTGACTAATATTTTCAATGCTTTACTCACCTGCCTATTTAAACGTGATCGTTACGAGACGAATACAACCTTTTGTGTCGTATTATAGAATCTTAATTCTCATTGTGGCTTGCCATTGAAGCATACATAGTTCGGGGGGTTTCTTGACAGCAGCATCAGAGTCAGGTGACCAGCCAAAGGAAGCGGAAGCTCTCGCCAACACTCAAGGACAAAACCGAATAGCGACACCTGCTGGTTGGTGGGGTTACTGCAGAGGTCCAATTGCAAAATGTGGACGTCAACCATCGGGGGGGGGTCTTCATTCTTTGTACACTAAGTATTAAGAATAGTCAAATGTAAATAATGTAAGTTCATTTTCATATTATAACAACAAATACCCAGTAAAAAAAAATACCGTATTTACAGGTGAGATTCCAAATTAGCCCATCGATTGCATGCATGTTTACCCAACCTTTTTAGCCTTCATTTTGTTGAATTTCATATAATCGTTATCAAGCCACAAACAAAATAAGGGGGTGGCAACTTAAGCCAAAAATTCTAAAGTTGTAGGAATTTTTATTTTTTTTATTTTTTTATTTTTAAATTGGATATGAACTAAATTCCATGTATTTACAAGGAACAATGAGGCCTCCACCCCAGACCTCAGGGCCAGTCAACATTCCAAGTGCATTATTAATGCATCAGAAAAGTAGACAAACACTCTTGGATGCCAAGTCAGCAACATTTGAGTTTTTAGAGATACTAAATTTAGAAAAGTCGCCTCAGGTTTCCTGACTTTGGGTGTCTCCAGTACAGATTCTAAGGGAAACACTCCCAAAGGGACATGTTTATAGTTCAGTGGGTCTGGGGTTCATTGTTTGGGACACAATGCTTGGTCTGCCTGGAGCCAACCCTCGACATCAAACAGCAGGGTGAGTTTGCCCATGGCTGGCTTAGTTCCAGTCTGCTGGGATGTTATCAGGACTCAGACAATCTCAAAAGCTATAATGCAGGCTACTGCTGAGACCATTGTCTGAATCTTCTCAGTCAAAAACAGATAAAACTCCTGTTTGGGCAATACATAACAATGGAAGAATAAGTGACTGCAAGTGTCTGTGCATGGAAGTCTTCAGTTCACTGCATTCACAGTCATTGCCAACCATTACCCAATCCTTATTAATTTACAGGGAGATATTTGCATAAAAACTTTGCTCATGCTGTGTTATTGACTTTTGAGTAGGAACACTACCATATTCGTGAGTCATGGTGCTGAGTTAAGTGCCGTGCTTGGTCTTCCATCTTTCCTTTTTGTGAAACTCCTGTGTGGCCCATTTTTTCTTACACTCCGATTGAGAAGCAACAGTAGTTTGCAGAAATGACTGACAAGATGACAATTGTCAAGTAGTACATTCCTCAATTGTGTGCATTCACTTAAAATCTACTGAGACCAAGCCACTGTGAAATACATGTATCTGTAAAAATGTATATACTGTCTGACATGTCCATGTCTATGCACTCCATGTTTCCAAAAAGTACTATTTTATATATTATACTACTGTTCCTGACAGTCAAATATAATTTTCTTATAAACAATATAGATTGCCTGTAAATAAAAACTAAATGTTATCTAATGCAGTAAGGTATGAAGTTTACAGTACAAATAGTCATGTCATTATCTTGACACCGGGAAAATAAGGGTGAACCAATTCTTTATTATTGAGATAGTGTTATTGTTGAGCCATAAATCTTGGTGTATCGCTCCACCAGTTTGATACAATTGTTAAAAAATGTCATGTGCGGGAACACCCCACAGATAAAGCTAGTCCTTCTCGACAACATTAAGTTGAACAAAAACATAAATAAGAATTGTGGCAATTATACTATTAAATAAATCAGAATCAGAATCATATTTATTTTGCCAAGTATGTCCAAAAAACACACAAGGAATTTGTCTCCGATAGTTGGAGCCGCTCTAGTACAACAACAGACAGTCAATTGACAGAGAAGACTTATGAGATATAAAGACATTGAGAAAAACAGTCACTGAGCAATAAAGTGTTGCTAGTTCTCTGGTAATGCCGGTACAATTTATTATTATTTTTTTTTGAAATTGTGCAAAACGATGCAGAGTCCTCCTAGCACTTAGAGCAGTTTGAATGAATGAATACTTATGTGAACTGTTGCAGGCAGCACAGTGAGAGATTCAGGGCTCAAATCTCAACTCAGGCCTTCCTGTGTGGAGTTTACGGGTTCTCCCCGGGTATTACCCCGGTACTTTGGCTTCCTCCGACATTCCAAAAACATGCATGTAATTGAAGACGCTAAATTTCCCATTGGTGTGATGTCACAGTGAATGGTTGTTTGTCCCTATGTGCCCTGTGATTGACAGACGACCCGTCCCATGTGTCCCTCGCCTCTCGCCCAAAGTCAGCCGGGACAGGCTCCAGCGCTAAATGATGACAAAAAGTACAGAAAATGGATGGATGAAGATTTGCTACAATTGGAAGTTATTGCAAGTTGAACACCACTGGTGCTAAAGGGCAAACCTTAAAAAATTCAACACTTTTATCTCTAAACCTTTAATGTATTTTTCAAATGTAAAACTGTTAAAAGAAATATGAGATCCAATCCAAACTCAACTGCTGTAGGCGAATTTCACTTACAGTACATTAGACATCTTCGATCAGATATTATTTATATATTTTTTTTAAAAATCAGATTGTTGCTCTGACACAAAACAATAATCTCTGAAAGTTTGATGATTGGTTGAAAATGAGTATGGACAAATTTAACTTAAAGTCTCAGGTATCTCGGCAAAATATCATTCCAAATAAAAGTTTTTTTCTATGTTTATTCTAGCTGCCCAATTAATTTGTACTCACACAATAACAAATATTTTTTTTAAACATTCATAACAACTACTTCACAAGCCTAAAGCAGAGCATTTAGATAGACATTCCCTTGGAATATTTATCAAGCACATGTAGGTAGTGTCTTTACACAGTCCTTGCTTAATATTCAGACGAGTCAGAGGAAATGTTTGTTTGGGTTCCTTTTACTGAGCAACATCTCTGCTGAGTGACTTAAGGACACTATATTCAGTTATGCAAGACCACACAATATAATAGTGTTAACTTGTTAGTCACGTTCATACTATGAATGAGATACGTTAACTCCACACAGTCACAAATTGGAATGTTAGGGTCACTGATCTTAGAGGTTTTGCACCTGAATTGTTGATTTCCAATTGCCTTTTTGATCATTCCAGCCAGTCTATACAGGGCTGAGGTAATCTATTTGGAATACACTGTCCACAAATAAGAATTTCCACTGCACAATGCAGTGGAAATCCCCCCCCCACAGTGGGTGGTACACATGGCCTGCATACCCAGATGCTGGGATGACTATTATGATCCAAACAATGGAAATTAAACATTTGCATCACTGGAAGCAACTCTAGATGCTTTGTGTGATTGGACATTCGTACATATAGAGTCGTATTTAGTGTCAGAGAAACACAAAACACGGAACACCTTTTGTATTGCAGCCCAAGAAAAAGTCGTTACTTCTTCAACAATTACAAGGCGTCCTGGAAAAAAAACAAACAAAAAAAATACATATATATCACTCATGTGACAAAAGCTGATCTTGTTTTGTTCGCGTCCAGTATAACAGGGAATTTATATTTCAGATAATGTCTAGTATTCCACTGATGTACATCTATTATTTAATTTTTTTTTTATGCTGTGCTATTTTCCTCGGACGGTGCAACAATTCCATCCATCCATCCATTCTCTGAGCCATTTCTCCTCACAAAGGTCACGGGAGTGCTGGGGCCTATCCCAGCTACCATCAGGCATGAGGCGGGGTACACCCTGAACTGGTCGCCAGCCAATCGCAGGGCACATACAAACAAACAACCATTCGCACTCACATTCAGATTCACACCTAAGGGTAATTTAGAGTCTTCTATTAACCTACCATGCATGTTTTGGGGATGTGGGAGGAAACCGGAGTGGCCGGAGAAACCCCACGCAGGCACGGGGAGAACATGCAAACTCCACACCGGCGGGCCGGGGATTGAACTGCGAGGCAGACCCTCTAACCAGACGCCCACCATGCCGGCAACAATTCCATGATATCCCCAATCTGAAATTGGGTGACCCTGAGGAAAAGTTGCTAAAAGATACAGGAAAGGAACCCATGTGTGTGTGTGTGTGCGTGTGTGTGTGTGTGTGTGTGTCAGTGTGTCAGAATGAGTCCGAAAAGCTCCAGAGAGACCTCTGTCATGTTCAACAAGCAGTTAAGCTTTCCTTGGCATACTCCTCTCGAGGAGGGACATATGCAAATGGAAAATGTTGCCCCTTAAAAAAAACACACTGCCTCAGACCTTTGCATGTTCAGAGATCAGGAACTCAACTGAGATGCAACAAATTAGGGAAAGTCAATCGATTCTGATTTTGACCAAAAAAACATAAAAAATACATTAAAAAATTACAAATTTAATTACACGTGCATCTGCTCCGCACCTGGTAGATTGCTTCTTTAAAACGCTTCGGTTTTTTGTTTGTTTTGTTTTTTATTCCTGGGGGGAAAAAAGTGAACATCTACAAACTTCTTGCATTTTATCTTCATCAATAAGGCATGGGAAACACAATGAAGACTTAAATCAGGTAATGAGTAAAGTTCACGTCTGAATTTGAATTTTACAAGCTGGTAATTATTTTTGTTAAACTTGCTTTGATAATTATGACATAGTGTACATTAACCAATGTAGTTACAATTATATATATAATATTCGCAAAGGCAGCGTGGGTTCAGTTCCCACTCATGACAGTGTGACTATGAGTGCGAATGCTTGTCCGTGTCTATGTGTGCCCTGCGACTGAAAACAGTTCAGAGTGTAGTCTGCCTTTCGCATGTCATGAAATGCTTTGATATTTCTGATGAACATAATGTGTATGAACATAATTCCAAATACAATGATATATAAAACATTCGCAATGTTTATTGTTTACTACCAAGGTGGGTAGTAGTAGAAATAGTCCTTGGTAATACAAACTGCTGCCAATTCTAAGCAATTATACCATCAGAATCAACGATAATGTCATTGAGCCCTAAACTGATATTATTTTTAGTTTAAATAATAATAATTTTCAGAGCGGAATCTGTGGCGTTATGGTTGTTTTGTTTCTAAAATTATGGATTTATTTTTTTATTTTTTTTGTAACCGGATATGTGATATGCGAGCATTGACTTGCCTTGACGCTGTCCTCTGACACTTCCGCTACGACCGAGGTGCTCCGATTGCAACCGCCACAATTTAGCTGGTTTCTCATCATTTGATTCCACCCCACGTCCATGGCAGTGTTTATTTTCTCCTTTAGTAATCCCACCACTTGTTAAAAATTCCGCCCAAAAGGAAAAAGCGTTCTGCCCCCTCGTTTGGGTTTCCAACGAACGTAAGTAGCTACGCATGTTTACAACTAGTTTGTTAGCATACGTTTGAATGAAGCGGGTGATTAACGTCAGCGTGGTTTGCTTGTAACTCCAAAACATGAACTAAATATTTCACCATATGCCACAAAGTCGATTTTTAATGATGTCACGTTGCTGCAGCATAATGTCTCACGTCCGTTATGTTGTCAGATTGCTAATGCTAATCTGTTGCTGTTCAAATGTGTCAGTGACCAAATGGTTATGTTTAGTTTTGACTGTGACTATACGCTATATATTATAGCTCATTTAAAGTTAGTAACGTCAGTCACGATGCGTCACTAAATAGCACAATAACAAACTATTTAATCCACTACACTCCACAAAAACAATAACAATAAACAGCACACTTTTTACTTCGTCGCTCTTGCTGTTTGAAACGACCGCGATAGCTTGGAACTTTGCACTGTTGATTAATTGACTTTTCATGATTTGCATAAAGAAAAGGGATAATGTGCATTCAGGTAAATTATTGTTGTATGTCTGGCTTGAAATGTTACCCTGCCAGTGTTTGATTCTTCCTCATGTGAATTACTGCAGGTCTATAATAACTGTCCAGAGGATCTAGGGGCGGCTCTGTACCGGGAGCCATTTGACTTCAACGCCGAGCCACCTTGGGATCCTAGTTGATAGTGGAAGAGTTCGCCCAAGGACTCATCCATGTAAGTTGTTTTCTGCAGAACTGATTTTTTAAATGTGTATTGTTTTTGTGTGCATTGAAATAGACTTGCAGCATCTCCCAGGATTGTAGTTATTTTAGATGTGACAAAACAGATCTATTTTGAGCATTTATTTTGTACATTATGTGTATCTCTTTTTTTCTGTAGGTATTTTTAGGACATCCAAATGTCAATGTTTCTTTTTTGTGCTGCAATTATTAGCCTGCTGACCAGTTAAATGCCAGTTTCACAATAGAAATGTGGGCAAATGATGGTTATTTTAAACTGTATCAAGGTTTCATTAAGTCTTGGTCTATTTATTTTGAGTGGGAGGTGTGTGTCAACACTTGCTGTTTATACCAAAGTACACTGTGAATCTTGTATGCACTTATGTAAAATAACCATGTATTTTTATGGCAAGACCACCCTCTTTGATAGCTTGTCCAACAAATGCATGTGTCCTTATTTAATTAGTAGTTACTTAATTGCCTAATAATACATCAAAACCAACCTTTACAGATCAGTAGCTGCAGGATTTTGGTGTTATGCAGTAAAGCATGTGAGCCATGTGGCCAAATGTCAGCCTTTCGGAAGAATATGTGTCCTTATCAACTCAAGTCAACTTGGATTAATGACAGAAAAACTGTAAATGAGTGGGAAACTATCACTGATGATCCCCAAAATGTAAATGTCTCATCATGACTTTTCTGATTGTCTTTCAGTTTGTTAAATAAGTCTAGGACCCAGGGGCTCGAGAGTGAGCAACATTACTTTTGACTAGCCAGATTCTTTATGCCTGTTGGACACAGAACACGGTTGAGAGGATGAAAGGAATCTCAGATGAACCGCATTTTTCAGTGGGCCTTCTGGAAGGCGCCACATCTCTCTGTGATGTGATTGACAATCACATTTATGAACAAACTTGGGTAAATGATCTCACTTTGACACATCATACTTAGTGATTGCATGTGCATCTGGAGTCCCGACTGTTATTTTTACAGAAATATTGTTTGTTCTGAATTCAGAATACCCTTTTTTAACTCAAAGCTGTTTTCTTCCCCAGTCTGAGAAGAAAGCTTTCTTTGTCGCAGACCTAGGAGTTATAATGAGACAGCATGTTCGCTGGCGAACACACATGGCCCAAATTCGTCCCTTCTATCCTGTCAGATGCAACAGCAGCCCAGGTGTTATTGAAGTATTGGCTGTACTTGGCACTGGATTCATATGTAGCAACAAGGTAGTTTTTATTTTATTTTATTTTATTTATTTATTTTGTTCCACAAATACATTTCACAGAGTAATATTTAATCCTTTTCCAAATACTCTTTATCCACTCAGGACATGAATCATTCAATGATCTCTCTTGCAGGATGGACATTCTTACGGTTGTTTACATGGATTATATCTTAAAGAAATATCACTGTTTGCATTTCAGTTTGAACTTGATCTGGTCCAGAGCCATGGAATTCCATGTGAAGACATCATCTATAGTGGAGTTTGTAAACAGGTTTCACAAATCAAGTATGCTGCAAAGACGGGCATTGACCTCCTGGTGTGTGATAATGAAACAGAGCTGCGCAAGATTTCACGCTCTCACCCGAATGCCAAGTAAGAAGTAGTATACAAAGAATGATGAGTACGTATTTTTTTAAGTGCCAAAGCATAACAAAAATGATCCCTGGGCAGGTTGAAAGGATATTATTTATTGTTGTAGCGGTTGATGGAGAAAGACAAACAATTAGTTACTTAAACAATAAACATACAAAACATTAAACCAATTATTTTGCTTTTGCTTGGCACCCCAGCAGTAGAACTATTTAGAAATGGCAGTATTAACTGTTGTTGTCATCTCATGCATGGCTCTCAAGCAAACAACACAACATATCAATCTAGAGATTGACTTAAGCAGGCTTCTTTTCAGCTTTCTGCTCCATTCAACTATCCGAAGCTACACTACCAGTCAAAAGTTTGGACACACTTTCTAGTGCTATTGAATCAAAAAGTTGTCCAAACTTTTGTCTTGTAGTGAATCTGCGGCTGCAACTCCAAGAGTAGCTTGTTTACATTCAACCGTCCAAGGTCTCTTGTTTGTGGGAGGACTTTGTAATCGCCTCCCGAGAGCAATTAGACTCTGGCTAAGGGAAAATTATCGGCATAGCATTTGGCTTAGGCTCCTTTTTTTTTTACATGTAGCTGTTGGATCTTTTAGCAGCTGTGAATGATCTCAATGCATTGTGAGAACACAGACTACTTTTTTGGAAGTTGTTTACATCAACAAGAAATCACCCATTCCTGTCAGTGCTTGCGATTAGACCTAAAATTGCACAGTGTAGTATAATAGTGACACTTACTTCGAGTTATTCTGTGCAGACAATTGATATCATTTTGTGGCCAAGAGGTGGTAATAATCCTTCAGTGATTTTCGGGCTCACCCACATTGAAAATAAACTGAAAGGGGTTTTTCATTTATTTATTTTTTTTGCATTTTGGCATTTTCCACATGGATAACAATGTATCCATCTGAACAATGCAAAAAAAAAAAAAAAAAAAAAGACCCTTTCCGTTTTTATAACCCCGAGTCTCCCCAGAGTACATAAATGTCCAAATGCCGCCAGACCGCCATGATGTGGACTCCCAGTATGTAGAAACATCACTTAATCGATGCATCCCAATATTCCCCTCCCCAATTCGATACTGATTCTGCAAATCCTCTGAATTGATTCACCTCCTGGGCAATGGGAGGAGCTCTGCTGAATCCACATGCCAGCAAAAAACAATAAAATGTCGATCAAAGCAACTTGGCAAGAAGCCGGTGTGAAGACAGTGCCTTCAACTTGTAAAGCTGACATTTGGTGACATTTTGGATTCGCCTTTAAATGTGTAACACAAGAAATAGAGAAAAGTAAGGTCTTTTGTAAGCTGTGCCAGTCAAAGTTTTTATTTTCATCACAATTTCCTGGAGAAAACAAATATTTAAGTGTACATGCACTTATTCAGTGTTTACACAGAACTGTCATCTTTTTTAATTTTGTACTTCTGGGCACAAATAGGTTTTTATTGTGCAATTTATTTTTATTTTTAAGATGTTTTGTCAGAAATGTGAGGGGACATAAAAAGTGCTCACATGGTCATGAAAATAAATCTGATAGCAAAGTATTTAAATTGAATTGCAACTTAATGAATCGAAATGATATCGAATTGTGAGGTTCTTAAAAATACCCAGCCCTACAGTACGCTGCTTTTGTTAAACTAACTCTCAATCCATGCCTCCCTCACGCTCATTGGTGTGACAACAAACATGGTAGAAAATAGCCTTATGTTCAGGCTACAGAAGCTAATGGTTCTTTTTGGACCTCTTCTATAGCAACATTTGGTGCTCCTTTACCACAATGGTTAGCATCAATGATGCTAACACCCAATAAATGCTCCCAGGTATCCCATCCTTTAAATTATTTTCTCCAAAAATCAGATTTTAATTTCCCCCAAGCTCCCCACACCCCATCGCTTATGGAAAAAGAAAATGATACAAATTACATGATGATATTGTCATTGACATAATTATCATTGTATATCTGTATATCATGACATATCATAATGCAAAAGATGTTTCTGCATTGTGCTGTGCGATATGGAAACATTTTTATATCCCTGTATAATGCAAAGAGATTTCAAGAAATAACCTGACTGCTCACTTAGTTTTTCTGTCTCATCCATGTTCCATGTAGTGAAAATAATTCAATGGAGGCGGAATTTTGTGAACAGAATGCATCATTAACAAATTAATTATCCCTTCGTTTAGGCTGCTCCTTCAGGTGTCAACAGAAGCATCAATCCAGGACACTGAATTGAGCATGTCATTTGGCTGTTCGCTCAAAGACTGTCGACATCTACTGACGAGTGCAAAGGAGCTCGGTGTGGAGGTGGTGGGCGTCAGGTGAGGTATCGTCAGAATTGTACTAGTTTATGAAGATCATACTGATCAGTTTGTCATCACAATAACTTTTGCATGCAACAATTTACAGTAGTCCCCCACTAGTTAATGAGAACATTTGATTCTTTAACCATGAACCAAATTTTTTTCCCCCCTTTCAGATCCTTAATTTCACACGAATGCAAGGATATTCATGTGTACACCAATACCATCTCTGATGCTCGTTGTGTTTTTGATATGGCGGTAAGTAAAAATTATTATCATAATTTTGCATTCAAAGGTGCCTACCGTCCCTTGATAAATTGAAGTAAAAAAGCTACAATGTACCACCATACATTAGGCCATTCACAGTTACTGTAGCCAAAGTGTCAGTTGAGGATCACCTTTTATGGGAGGAGCCCCACGCTAAACAGACCAGTGTAGCAAGGAAAACAATCTTGTTCTGCTCTTATTGACCAGTTCATTAGTATTGTTTTTTACTATCACAGTCACTTGACACTGATAATGATTCAGAGATAGTCAGTGCCTATTGTAAAAACTGCTCGTGAACCATTTATGAATATTTGTCTGTTGTAGGAGGAAATTGGTTTCAAAATGAAAATCTTGGACATAGGAGGTGGTTTTGGTGGCTCGGACACGCAGCTGGACTTGGTCAGTACACCTCATCATCCTTTTTGTTCTGAAAATTGAGAAAATAACTCCCCCCAACTAATAATACAATAGCCATTAACCATCAACTTGGAATATGATTGTAATATGAAGTCATTTATTGTCAATATCTCTTCAAGATCAATCATGCAGTCATGTCTATGGTGGATCAATACTTCCCCCCTGTTAGTGGAGTTACCATCATTGGGGAGCCTGGCAGCTACTTTGTGTCCTCTGCTTTAACCCTTGCTGTCAACATCATCTCTAAAGAGGTAGTGGTGCAGGACTGCCAAGATGAAGCACATGGTCAGTGGCATTGCACTGGCACCAAATGGAAAAATCTTACTGATATTTGCATGCACAACTATAAGACAAAAGTATCTATAATATTTTGTGTAATCTCGCCACTAAGCAGATGATCCATATCCCAGTGATGAGCCTGAGTTCCAGTACTACATGAATGAAGGAGTCTATGGATGCTTTGCCTGTAAACTCACTGAAATGGTGATCACTGCTCCCAATCTTCAGACGGTGAGCCCACTGTCATCATATAGCCACATTATTTATTCAGTTCTCATTATGGCTCAATATGCATGTTATTAAGGAAAGGCACAATAGAAACAAGGTTCCTGCTGATTGTCTTAATTTGGTGTTGTTAGCGCTTGAGGAGCTTTAGGCCTTTTCACACTGCACTTGGCAAGGCGTTAGCACATTTTGATGTGCCACCAAGCGTCACGTCAATGCAGAGGGCATGTGACGCTCAGCGTCGCGTCGTCGGATAAAAAAATATTTGATTCTGGAACGTTGACGCAGTGATGTCAAAAAGCTCCTCCGATGGGAGAGGCTGGCGGAGGCATTTCTGAGTGCTATTTTGGCAGAGTTGTACTGTAAACGGCAAGGGGAAAATGGAGGAAGTTATAATACATGGGGTTTGTCTTTGTCCCGAAATCTGCTTTAGCCTGAAATATACCTCAAAGCAGTCTTGGTAAAATTGTAGCTCACGAACAAGCCAAAACTCTCAGAGGTTCTGATGAGCCATTACAATGGGATGAAGCCTCATCCTTTTTTTTCTGCAGCTTGTCTCCTCCTCCTTAAAATCAGTAACGGCAGGGCTTTCTTTTGTAAAAAAGACAGCAACAAGTTGCCAAGGTGCGATCAACTTCTTCAGCGGGAAAAACCTTTGTTTACTTCCCGGTTGGCTGCTACTTCAGCACTTCCAAATATAGGATGACCGCACCTCTGTTGCCATCAACGTTGCCCTTTGCAGTGTGAAAAGGCTTTTACACATTGCACTTGGTTTTCACGGGGTAGGACGCAGGGACAATGGCGTGACGGTGCGAGCTTGCCAATTAGGGCTTTGGAGGTGCTGATTATCATCCCAGCCGCTTCACACTCTGCTGCGAACTGCTCCAGTGAGAGTTGCAGATCACTGCTTAATGAAGCCAACAGAACGACATCATCGACAAAAAGCAGAGATGCAATACTGAGGCCACCAAAGCGGAGCCCCTCTACGCCTCGGCTGCGCCTAGAAATTCTGTCCATAAAAGCTATGAACAGAATGGGTGACAAAGGGCAGCCTTGGGGGTGTCCAATCCTCACTGGAAAACAAGTCCGATTTACTGCCGCATATGTGGACCAAACTCTGACACTGGTCGTACAGGGACCGAACAGCCCGTATCAGGGGGTTCGGCATCCCATACTCCCGAAGCACCCCCCACAGAACTCCCAGAGGGACACGGTCGAACGCCTTCTCCAAGTCCACAAAACACATGTAACCTGGTTGGGCGAACTCCCATGCACCCTCAAGGACCCTGCCGAGGGTGTAGAGCTGGTCCACTGTTCCATGGCTAGGACGAAAAACACACTGCTCCTCCCAAATCTGAGGTTCGACTTCCCGACGGACCCTCCTCTGAAGGAAGGCTGAGGAGTGTGATCCCCTTGTAGTTGGAACACACCCTCCGGTCCGCCTTTTTGAAAAAGGGGGACCACCACCCCAGTCTGCCAATCCAGAGGCACTGTCCCCGATGTCCACATGATGTTGCAGAGGCATGTCAACCAGGACAGCCCCACAACATCCAGAGCCTTTAGGAACTCTGAGAGAATCTCATCCACCCCCGGGGCCTTGCCACCGAGGAGATTTTTAACCACCTCGGTGACCTTAACCCCAGATATAGGAAAGTCCGCCTCAGAGGACACAGACTCTGCTTCCTCATGGGAAGACGTGTCGGTGGAGTTGAGGAGGTCGTCGAAGTATTCTCCCCACCGACTCACAACGTCCCGAGTCGAGGTCAACAGCGCCCTCTCCCCACTATATACAGTGTTGGTGGTGAACTGCTTTCCCCTCCTGAGACGCCGGATGGTGGACCAGAATTTCCTCAAAGCTGTTCGGAAGTCTTTTTCCATGGCCTCACCGAACTCCTCCCATGCCCAGGTTTTTGCCTCAGCGACCACCAAAGCTGCATTCTGCTTGGCCAGCCGGTACCCATCAGCTGCCTCAGGAGTCCCACAGGCCAAAAAGGCCCGATAGGACTCCTTCTTCAGCTTGACGGCATCCCTCACCGTGGGTGTCCACCAACGGGTTTGGGGATTTCCGCCACGACAGGCACCGACGACCTTACGACCACAGCTCCGGTCGGCCACCTCGGCAATAGAGGCACGAAACATGGTCCACTCGGACTCAATATCCCCCGCATCCCCCGAGACGTGGGTGAAGTTCCGCCGGAGGTGGGAGTTGAAACTCCTTCTGACAGGGTATTCTGCTAGAATTTCCCAGCAGACCCTCACAATACGTTTGGACCTGCCAGGTCGGACCGACATCTTCCCATACCATCGGAGCCAACTCACCACCAGGTGGTGATCAGTTGACAGCTCCCCCCCTCTTTTCACCAGAGTGTCCAAGACATGCGGCCGCAAGTCCGATGACACGACCACAAAGTCGATCATCGAACTGCGACCTATGGTGTCCTGGTGCCAAGTGCACGTGTGGACATCCTTATGCTTGAACATGGTTTTTGTTACGGACAGGGTAATGTGGGCTGGGTCGTTACCCCCCCACGTGGGTTACCCTGCTGCATGTTACCCCCCCACGTTACCCTTTCGGGCTGTGCCCGGCCGGGCCACATGGGTGCAGGCCCGGCCACCAGGCGCTCGTCTTCGAGCCCCACCTCCAGGCCTGGCTGGCTCCAGAGGGGGACCCCGGTGACCTGCGTCCGGGCAAGGGAAAACCTCTTCCTAAATTGTTTTTCTCACAGGGTTTTTTGTAAACTTAAACAGTCATGTGATATTTGCACTCATATTCACGCCTGCGAGCAATTTAAAGTCTTCAATCAACCTCCCACACATGTTTTTGGGATGTGGGAGGAAACCCACGGAGCACGCAGGCACGGGGAGAAGATGTAAACTCCACACGGGCGAGGCCGGGATTTTAACCCCGGTCCTCATCTGCGAACCAGTTGGTCACCCTTTCTTTCTCTCTCTCTCTCTCTCTCTCTCTCTCTCTAAAATTTTAGACAACAGAATCAGCCTTTGCTAAACGGTTAGTATTCGCGATTAGCATTAGCGTGCTAGCGAAGACCATTTTAGGTATAACCCAAAAACAAAAGAAAACGCTAACTACCATTCAGCTCACTCATACATCATGTTATATGTACATTACACATCTAATAGTGTCTTAAAATCACTTACAGACGCTCTTCTGTTGTTTTTGGCAATGCTTTTCCACTGGTCCAACAGTACGTCCGTCTGCAACAAATGTCCGTGCAGTAAACATGGACAGTGGCCAAATGGCTCCGGGTGGCGTAAATTGGTTGCAGGTGGCGCAAATATGATTTTTTTAAATACTTTTTATTGCCTCAAGACAGAAAATTATGCGGCAACCAATTTTTGTGCATAAAAACAAAGTTCAATTCAGTATATGGTGGAAACAGCGTTTGCTTTCTCCACATGTGCGGCAATGAACTTTTGAACTTCTTGATGCAACTGGGATGTAGTTTCATCGACAATGCCGTGGTAGATAGAAATCATGCAGTGAGTATTGAGGTGCTCTCTGTGTGTGCCTTCATTGTTAGGATCCTGCTCCTGTTGTGCACATGTGGTGCACGCAATGAGACACATTTGCAGTCACCAAGTAGAAGTAGTCATGATCGAATATTGTTCTTCTAACTCGTCTTTCACAGTTTGAAGAATATATACCAGTGAGTATTATTATATTTTACATGTGTTTATACAGCGTTTGTGTACCAATATTCATTTTGAGCGGTATAAGTGCCGCATGTTCGATGCAAATTTGTGTTAGCTTGTCAGTGGTGTTTTTCAGTCATTGTATGTTAGCTTTGAGCTAACTATTTTTGTGAACAACAAGTATTTGAACATTCAATAGGTGCAATTCTTTTGTGACATGAGTTTAGTTTTACAGTGAACTTCAACTGGAATGTCAATAAACGACTAAGCAAGCAACATTCACTCTTACTCCTTGCTGCTATGGGAGCAATTTAGCAAGCTGCTGTTGTGATCACGTGGGCTCTCCATACCATCCGGGCGCTATTGGATAGAAGTGCTGGAGCGGAGAATGGAATGGACTGCTTGTATAAGATTTTTAGATCCAGTACTCGTTTTTTTGCGGACATCACGCCAATCTCAAAGACACTCCTAGTTGTAAAGCAACCGAATAGGAAGTATCCTATTGCCTTTTCCTGCTGGTTTCGATTTAAAGGAGACCACAGCTCGGGTATTTGTATCAACTGAAAGTCGTGGCTTTGCTTGTAGTAAAGAGAAGTAGGGAAGAGACGAGCAGCAGCTAAAAGGAGGATATGCGGGTTCATCCGATTCTAATGGCCCAGCAGCATCTGGTGGAGTTTATGCTCATCCGTGAGCTACAGCTCCATGAATACTGCTTTGAGGTGTACTCCAGGCTGAGCAGGGAGCAGTTTCTCTTTTACCAAGTCATATTACGTCATCTGTCTCGTGTTCGATAGCTCAGGACACTGGAACAAAGCGTGAATCCGGTATATGCGGAATGTCACCAAACCCGGAAAACAGGTTAGCTGACTTCCAATGCATGCTGCGCTAATGAGCATTACTACTAGTTGGAAGCCAAAGCTAAATTTGTGTTTTCTTTCTTTCCGTGCTTCGACCTGTTTTGCCGAATGCAGAAGTAGGTTACGCATATACCCTATTACAGATTTCAAATTTGTTTTTTACCTCCATACTCTTCCTTGCAGAACTATGCCAAAATATCTTGCTGTTTTCACTCTTAAATCTCTCAGTCACTATCCCACCGTGATGTCGTCACAGTATGCCGCTGCCCGAATTAAACATTTTACAATGCGGGCGCAGCAGCAGACGTCCACCTTGTGTACCGCCGGCCTCCATTGCATTGACGCTATGCTGAAACAGCGCATACGCAATGAATGTATTTATGGAAGTGCAGCGTGGAAGGGCCTTTATGTTTAAAAAGTTCAGTTCTAACCCATTAAACTCATCATTTGGAGTGTTTTAAAATGCAAATTAAAGTTTGTCTTTGTATGCTGGCAGAACACTTGTTCCAAAGGTCCAGTGTTCTGCAGCAGCCTGTGGGGCCCCTCTGGTGATGGCCTGGATCTGGTGATGGAGCACTGTCTGCTGCCAGAGCTTAACATTGGAGATTGGCTCATGTTCAGCCACGCAGGGGGCTACTCTCTCGGCCAGCCTCTTGGCACCTCTGACTCATCCACACCACCTGTATTCTACGTTGTCTCCTCTAAAGACTGGTAAGGACTACATTTCCGTGTCAATAAATCTTTACAATGTGTGATTCGTCTTCATCCTCCACTAGGTTTGACATGCAAGATTTGGGGATCACCCAGGAGGCAACACTGAAGAACTTCTCATTGGTCCCATATTTCTTCAATGCCTGCCTAACAGATGCGGCACTTTCTATCCCAGCTTAGCTGTCACCAGACTGATACTGCTTTCTGTAACTCATCAGTGTTCCAGGCTGAATTTGGTAGAACAGAAGTAGCTTGTTATGAAACAAAATGGATGACTCCTTGACCATAAACTACTGTTTACATTAATAGTAATTTTAAAATGTAATATAAAGTCATTGTCTTCATTGCCAGTCTTGCAGATGTGTCTCTCTCGAGCAATGCATTTAAACATTTGAACTAGTTTTTAAGATCTTTTATTCGATTGGCTGTATAGTATATTTTGTTTAAAGAGAACTTGCTGACATTTAAAAGCAATGTTTTGGTGATTCTGTACAGGACAGTGGATTCTGATGTGTTTGATGAAGTTATTAAGAGTGTAATCAGTGTAGTACACGGTTTGCATGAACACTTACGCTAGCTTGATTGGAAACGCAATGGTGCAAGATTAAATTCTGCCCTTTGCTGCCTCATTGACCACTGAAGCACTGGCATGTAATGTCACACAAGAAAGCCGGTTTATTAGACAAGCATGTCCTGCAAATGGAAAAAGTAAGTGTGGGTGGCGGAATCTGCAAATATGTTATAGGTTATTTATAATGCAATAAACCTCACTTTGTTTTAATAGTTTTTGCCGAATTGTTAAATATTTAAGATTATGTCATGTCTAATTGCAGTGTCCTATTGTCTCCTTGCTCGAAGCCTGTTAATAGTTGCAGCTTTGCTTGTCAAAATGAATAAAAACATGGTAAAATCAACCATCTGCCCATACGTGTCCGTGTGGTTTGCTGTAATGCTGTTATTTTGTCAGAATACTCAAAGAATAGAAAATATCCATCATCCATTTTCCAAACAGCTAGT